>NW_028292882.1:0-87302 GCF_964252035.2 Podarcis erhardii | reverse complement strand
GCTTTGCTTCCGCTTCTTCCGCACTTGCGTCCGCACCACCTCCTCAGCGCTTTTTCGCTGACCAGTAAGAAAAGGAGGAGGAAAAATACTACTCCCACTACTAGTAGTATTACTACTGCTGTGGCTGTTAGTCGTAGTGTTTGACTGCTGCGCTGTGCATGCAGAAACGACCAGCGACTCACAGCGAGCTGCCAGAGGGTGGTGCAAGTGCGCCCAGTAGAAGTCCGGATTTTGCGGAGCTGCAACTCCCAGTGGCGACGTCTTCAGTTCAGCTGGTTCGTAGAATTTAATGGGTGCTGAACACAGCAGTCGCGCAAATGCGACAAAATCAGCAACAGCAGAAGCAGCAGGTGCGAACAGTGCGCTTTTGCGTGAAAAAATCTACACGTTGGGGTGTTTCGAACTGCGTTTCACTCAGCACGAAAGGGGATCTGCACGTATAATAAGGCTGTAAATGTATGTGAGTCTGTGTTCATACGTTACATCTATGTGTGGCGGCTTGATTCCTCTGTCATTTATTTGCACGCCCTTCAATCCACAGTTCAAGAACTCGGAAACAGCCAACCACTCGTTAGACAGCTGAAGATACACTGATAGAATGTATGTTATGTAAGAGAGAGAGAGAGATATATATACGAGGTGCTTTTGCACGCGGACATCTTGCGTGCGAGACCTTTACTAACGCGTTTAAGCGGAAAAATAGACACAAATACATATAGATATGTTATGAAAAAAGTGTATGTGGAGAGATGTACGTGACTGCTTTTTGCAGTTGAACAGAGAAGAAGATACAGTAGCTGTCACCCTCACAGGTTTGTCAAACACACATTTTTTAGTTCCACAAGCATAAGGGAAAAAAGAGCGGCATCACTGGAACTCCTGTATCAATATACATGTAAACTTTTGAGCTCACACTCTATTATAGTTTGATTTCTTACAACTGAAGAGCGCATGCGGGGGGCCGCGCTGGGTGCAGTGAGGCCTTGCTCTTCTAGGTCGACGCTTCAAATGCACGCAATGCAATCCAGACTCCGAATCACATACTGGCATCACTATCTGCAGCAATTATACACAAGTATATAATATATATATATATGTATACATAAAGACATGTAGGCTTAGTACATGTCAGTGAAATTTCGAGTCTCACAATGTGTGTATACACACACAGGTCTACTCGTTTACACGTTTATTCGCGTATGTAAGAAGTCTAGGTGGGGAATGAAAAAGCTTCTACACATTTCATAATAGTTTCTCTGCAGTTTCAATTATTCGACAAGTTTCAGGTGTCGCTCTCAAAACCATAGTCGTCGTAGTCGAGTCTTTTGTTTGTGCACCGTTCTCGTAATAAAGTTGCTGCAGCAGACGCGGCATTTGTACTGAATACATATTTCAAGCAAATATACGCAAACATACACAGATAGGGGGCCAAAACCTACGTGTGCATGCAAGAATGTGAAATCGAGTTCACAATCGAATGAGGTGCAACTTGCATATTCAATTGGCAGATTCGCTCATACATGAATCCCGCACAGCTACGAGGATGTGTGGCGCACACACAATATAAATACATACTACATACATATATATATATATATACTCTGCAGATTGATAGGTGAATTCATCCCTGCATATTCAACTGCGCACATAAGTTTTGACTGTTTAGCTCTTTATACTACTGCACACACAACGAAATGGATTGACGTAAGCACTCACATCCACATATATAGATTTTTGCATCTACAAAAACATGTATACATATACATGTGTGTGTGTGTGTGTGAATGTACACGAATTCATTGACAATTCTGATTGCACACGTAACAGAATTCTGCATACAACGCTTTTGCATCTTAGACTCTTCAAGTTCGCCTTTGGCCCAAAAAAGTAAGAAATATCAACAAAGACAAGTAAGTTGAGTCTGAAATAAGTCAATTCATACGTAGACTCGAACACACTGAGTGCAAGTCGATTTCCAGCTTTGGCGAACCGACGCGACCGCAAGAGCGTCGCCCCAAAGCCACCACTTATAGCGTGAATATACGCGCAGTGTATATACACCGAAACACACAGCAGGGCGATAACAGAGATACCACGAAATATGGCTGCTGCAACAACGGCTCCTATAGCTGCAAGGTATCAGCGAGCAAACACGAACTGCAACAGCGCATGCACAAAAAAACTCAGGCAGCTACACAAAGGTGAGATTGCCACTTCTTTAAGTACTGGAAATGAAAGACAGAAGCACATCACTAAGGAATCGCCACAGCATATACATACATACATACCTCCTGAGGCAGAGTTTGATCGAGTTGCAGCAGTAGCTGATCACGCACAGCTGCTAGTATATAATCAGGCACTGCAGGGTGAATGTTGAGCGCTGCTTCAACGGTTAAATTTGCCGTCTTCTCAATAAACCAGACAGAGCCTAGCACAGCCGGAATTAGCAGCAGCAGCCCACGCTGCTTGCCTTTTTTCCTCACTAGAGCGTCGGCAGCGGCAACACGGGCAGCTACTAAAGTCTTTGCAAGTTCACTGAAAGCTGAAGCAATCGCTGCAGCGAAAGCAACAGCAGTCGCTAGAAAGAAAAGAACAGCGAAAGCACCAAAGAGGCCGCAGACAGTGGCGGCACCAATAGCTTTCGAGAAAACGGAAAGCAAGAGAGCAGCGCCAGTCGCCGCCATAGCGCTGGAACACTGGAAAGCAAAAGTCGACGGAAACGCAGCGAAAAGTCTGAGCAACGCACTCATAGAGCAGCAGTAGAAAAGACAGCAGAGCAGTAGTAGTAGTAGTATTACTCCAGCATGTGCACCCGGAAAACGTAGAGTCCGAGAAACACGTAAAAAGTGCTGGAGAAGAAGCGGGGAAGAGATGTGGACAGAAAAGGGACGCAGTATTCTAGAGCAGAACACGTGGCACATACGCCCCAAGGGGTGACACTCATTTTTTTGCCTCCAGCTGCTGCTGCTGCTGTTGCTTTGACCGCTTCTTCTGTTCCTTCTGTACGTGCTACTTTTGCTCCTGCTCAGGCAGTCGTGACTGTCGCTGAGAGGAAGCAACAGCCGAACGCCCAACATCCTCTTTTGCAGGGAAAAAGAAACACACTAAAATTCCTTTGTTTTGTCTGCGGTTGCGCATCGACGCTGAACTGTCCTCAAAGCTCCTGCAAATCTAGTCGTTCCATTACTACAGCACTGCGCATGCTGCGAAGTGCAACAACTCCTGTTGTGTGACTTGCCCATGTATCTGTGTGTGGTAGAATGACGCCAGCGTCAAAGAGCATATATATATATATATATATATATATATATATATATATATATGCTGCTGTTGTTGGTGCTCTCGCCTCAACGGCAGCTGTTGCTGTTGTATTGACTAGTGCTTTTACCGCTGCTGGTGCAGCTGTTCGAGAAAATGGAGCTCTTGCCCCCACCAGTGCTGCATTGCCCTTTCTTTCCGCTCGTTTTTCTGACGCTGTTGTAGTCTGTGGTGCTGCAACTTGTGTTTTCGCAAGACACACAGCAGCTGGAGTTGATTCTTTCACTCCATAGACGATATGTTATTCTGCAGAAACTGCAGCCGCTGCTATTGCTGCATGCCCATGGTTGTGGACAGTCTCATGCTGCCGGGGCTGCTAAAGCTTGTAAATGACGGCGAAGATCTAGGCAGAGGTGAGGGCAGATTTATCAAATAATACTAGTTCATATATCAATGTGCTGCAACCACCTTCACTACCTATCAAAAAAAATTGATTACGTGCAATATTTTCACGCACTTCAGCAGCACTTGCTACATCTCCCTACCAATGTACGAGCTGAAGCTCCGCTTTTTGAGTGCTCTTGCAGGTGGTGTTCTATCTGCTGCTATACTTTCCGTTGCTACTTCTTCTATCGTCATGTGGTTGTGCCCCCCGCGCTAGGCCGTATGCTACTGCTCCATTTGCTGAGCTAGTTCTGCCTTGCTGGTTCCGTCAGTGATATAGACATGCTGTGTTGGGTGAATATCACTTATTGAGAGTTCAGCTGCAAATATTGCTCCGTCGGCTGCTGCTACATCTGGGCTGACGCTATCAGTATTGTGGTCTCTAGTGCTCCGATTTGTGCGTCTGCTAATGTTGCGCTGCTGTCTTCGCCCTGCTGGTGCTCCCTCTGCAGCTCCAGCTATGGCTTTTGCCTCTGGTATTACACCTGCTTCGAGAACCAAGGTCCAAAATGTACCCCGCTGAACACACGCTCTCAACTGAAAAGCTGAAATATTCGTAGAAAATTATGTCTAAAAACGCATGTACTGCAGAAACTAAGAAAGATAACTCAGGTTATTATTATGAACGATATATATAAAGGAAAACACAATTGAGGTATTCGATCTGATCGACACAGGAGAAATGCGAGAGAATGAAGAGGGTAGGGTACGAAACCGATGTAAAAACTGGAAGAAATAGATTGAACAATGAAGAGAGAAATTTCCTCAAAGTTACCGATTTCGCAGGGTGGTGCGGTATGCGCCGTAGACACTGAATGCACAGCACCAGCGAGTTGTCGAAATAGACGCCAGATGAGGAGTATAAAAATCAATGTGAAATAACTAAACAAGAGACAGAAAAGAAAAATCCGCCCGCTAAAAATGGAGAACTCCCGAAGAGAGTGTAATCAACAAGCACTTTTTTTAAAAGCATACGGAACCTGAGCGACGACACGGATTGCGGAAAAACAAGAAAAGGCTAAACACGTTGCAGAAAAAAACGAAGAAAGATAAGACGAAATGGAAATATCGGGGGGCAAAACGTCAGAGGAGCAAAATATACAAGGACCAACGCAACGAGACAAAAAATATTGCCTACACCAGGCTTTATGGCAGCGCCGGAACATGTGCAGGCAACATATGACTAAGCCTTATTGATGAATGAAAAGATTGAACGACTATGACAACAATATAACAAAGAAATTTCAAAATAACATAGTGACGACAGCGGCAAGGAATAAAAAATGAAGCGAAGGAAGATGAGAACATGTGCCATTCGATCATTTTCAAAAAATCTTCTTAGAGAGCCTCCGTACCATTCCAGTTCTTTTGAAAAATAGTAAAAATCAATTCAGTCAAGATGAGACGCGTATTCGTCAACCTTGAAACCTAGCCCTTGTATAGTAGAAAAAAATTACTTTCTGGAAGGTCATCTTGTTTTAAGCTCCGGCAGAGCAACCCCTGACACATAAGCATCCAGCGACTTACACAACATAGAATGATTACTTATGGTGGAAAAACATGAATAGCTTCTAGGATCTCATATATTCCGAATGGAGCAACTACACTGAAGGCGTTGAGCCAACGCGCATGTTGCAGGAAATCGTTCAGCATTATAAAATCCAAAATGAGTGAGGCCTCATGATTCTGCTGCCCGCACATATGTGGCTTATCCGTGTGTTATTGTGTAAGGTATTTACAAATATAATCTGAAAGGAATGCGCATTTAAGCACATTTCGGCGTCGGTCAATATATACACATACAAACGCAAGGACGATAGAGATTTATCAATTTGGGTATATGCCAAAGAAAAAGAGAGATGCATACAATCGTGATGACGAGGATTTTTGTAAGCGTATCTATATCTATACATATATATAGATATATATTTATATACATTTATATGTGAATTCATGTGGTGTAGGTGATAAATTGATTGTGACGTATAGCATCGACGATTTACTATTTACCCAGTAAACGTTTTATATAAGAAAAAATTTCTTCTGCGTTTGAATCTCAAGTAAGCGCTAGTCAAGTTGTGGACTTACTAGTTCATATAGATCGTTAGGTTCTTCTCTTACTGCACTAGTCACGTGTATATGTGTCGACGATACTAAATACCTAAACTAGATCAGGGGCGGCGTTTGATGATGATCAACTTTTTGCTCCGATTACCTTATAGTTTTTCTGTCATCTAGCCCCATTCCGCGAGGGCAAAGCGCGTTCTGAACGCTTCTATGTCTGCGAATCTAGGTTACAAAACTAAAAATACAATCAACCTTTGTAGCATTTCAATCACTTGTATAATTCTACGCAGAATGTTGACATCACCTCTATCCAATTATGAAAACTGTGAAAACGAGTCATATGTAGTGAATAAAAAACTGTGAAGACTCCTCTGTTCTGTTACCCTCGTTTCTCTATGATATATATCGTATTTGGTTGCAAGTTCATTCATATAAAGAGGTTTGCCTCTCTCAGCTCACCCGCTCCAAGGGGAGTAAATATAGTTCAGTATTCTGCGTTTCCAGTTACTCATAGAAAAGGGCAGACGAATGCCCACATCGTGTGCCATAGCTTTGAGAGATGCATGTAAAAAGAGTGAAAGGGAAAAAACTGGCTTACTCGATATACACGAGCAGCACATCTATTTTCCTCTTAGGCTATATGTACACCACGCAACACTTGGTAGCAGCCTATTCTCTCAGAAGTGCGAGCATCAGGAAAGAAGATTACACCTCAGTACCGTGAAAGGCTATTATATGTCACCGTATATACCTAAATACATACATATATGGATTCAGTTCCATCACGTTGAATGAAATGAAAAACCAGTAGCTGCATCTAGAAGACTTTCACATGCTACTTGCACGCGATACACTTTTACAACCGTGTATAAATCCAACGACCGAAGCAAAAGTTATCACTCTGTGCACTGGGCACGCAACCAACCCCCCAATGATATGTATTTGCACTTCCTTGAGACCAGAGAAAGCAATCAAAACACAATTTCCTGAGCCTCTCCCTCCTCCAAGTTGTTATGAAACCAAAAAAGCGTTTGTTTGAACCCACATGAAACATACTGAAGATGTATGGCCGTTGCATCTGCACCTTACTCCGCTCGGTCAGAGCCTCTGTTCCATACTCTTTGCACCTGCCCTTTTCATGTGAATTGCAAAATTCTTCTTTGCCTATAACTGCTTGTAACGGAAGAGGCGGGCGTGTAACTTCTACACGCATGAAACTTGGCTGATCTTCTATGTGTCCGAACAGACTAGCGATTGATTGTATGTACAATATTACGTATAAGAATACATAATGAAGTCTTTTAACTGTCCGCATTGTATAAATGCACACGTGCTTGTATACCCAGATGCACCCGCGTGTATCCCTTCAAGTCTCACCTGTAATTTGTATGCTCACGCGAATACTTCAAAATTCGAAATCAAATCTTCAGACTAAATCAATCATACAAATGTAAAAAAAAAACAAATTCAGATGTATACACATACGTATATCTACATATACGTGAAGGTATACGTATCACCAGCTGTAGAGACCATGACTCGACACATACCAAATACCGTGCCTCGTGCCTTTAAGTGAGTAGCTTCGTTAGTGGCGCTTGTAGAACAGTCGGTCACTTATATTCTGGATAGACTTTACGTAGCTCTTACTGTATATTCCATACCAAAGCACGTGGACAATATCTTGATATATACACACATTTGTACATACACATACATATGTTATATATCTATATATATGTATATAGTCGTCTTGCATCATTTGTTGTGTCCGCAACGGCTGTAGGAGCGCTGAAGTTGGTTTGTATAGCTTTGTATATCTGCCTAAATGTTTCGATGCACACCTATGTAATTACACCTAGTTGCAGTCACTATAGAGGATAAACTTTCTAAGCAGCAACTTTTGAGCTGTTTGTGACAATGCGGAAGGGTACCTGGTTCTCGCCTGCCGTACATACAGTGTAATAGCCGCGCACAACTTCACCAGGGACATCGAGCTTTATGTAAAATTCACTCACATCTTCATCTTTGTAGTTGGGCTTGACAGCATTCTTGGGACAAGGATTGCTACACATGTACATAAGTATATATATATATATATATATATATATATATATATATATACCTACACACATGTTGTCTTCGATAACATATTCGCTGTATTTCTTTGTGTCAACTAATATATACAGCTGTAGAAATATTCGTCTGCTTTTATAGCTTCTTTCGGTGCTTGCGGATTGTCTTCATCTGCTTTCGGGGGGAAAGTTTTGTCACCCAAGACAATCCTTACATGGGGGGGCAAGTACATGAGAGGCGACACGTTGTATACATTTTGAGGGAAGCTGCTTTTAGCGTTCAAGATAAGCCACTGCATCTATCTAATCTTCTAATCACAGCCGTTATTCGGTGTCATTCTCCAGACTAGTCTCGGTCCGATGGAATTTGAGCAGATACGCGTCAGAGCGTGGCAGCACCCGCAGACATCTCACTTCGTACGAAGGAGCGGACCTTGATTAATCACGCAAGCAATGGTAAGAGCTCCTTTAAGCGGTGCTCCTGAACCTTTGTAAAATGTGTTGCGTGCCAATATGTTGAACGCGGAACCGTCAGACAGTTCTAGAAGCCACCCGCTGGCTTGCGCTTCATATACATGCAATACAAAAGCTGTGAAATTGCCGCCACAGATTTGATGTAGGAATCTGCCTTGAGATACATATCATCGATGCAACTTGACATTGTCATTGACGCACTATAGCCTGCTGAACGACGACACCAAGTAGAACACAGAGGGAAACTGAAGCCGCGTCATGACGTGAAGCTCAACTGAGTTTTTGATAATGGAAATGAAATGGCCCCTCAAATGAGAAAATTCTACTAAGAGCTTCGAGCGCTTTTTTGTAAAAAGCCTCCCATTACCTCTCCAAGAAGCCGCGCATGTGCGGGTTTCAGTTGAAATTTTGCATTTTGTGGTTTGGGTGGAACAACTCGAATAGTTTTCATCGCCGGTGGCTGCCCTTGTGGAATCCAGCTAGATAAATCTGATTGTGTACGACCTAAATATGAGTAGCATAGAAGAAAGGGATTACCCGTAAGGCCCTGTGTCAGAGTACACAATTCGGTGACTCTCAATGCTTTTCTGATTCAACCCCGCAACAGGCTGGCCTTTCATATCTGAAAAGTATTCCACATTTTGTCAAACCAAATCTTCCACAAATATATATATATATTTATATATATATATATATATATTATGTGTATGTTTATTCATACCGGCTGCCTTGCAAGGAGCGGTCTCGTGATGGGCTGCGACATGTCCACCACATCAATTTTGCTCGAGACAACTACGAAAGTAGCACAAAAGCCTTACTACCTTCGTTTGGTCTTTCCTCTCTCTTCTCGGGTGTAAACGCTTGCGGAATCGCATAACCGCTTTTTCGGGGCTGACCCGCTGTAGTCTCCTGTGGACCGTGCATACTGAATGGGCACTGAAACCGTTCGTTACCTGCTTGGTGTGTAGGTAGGACAAGATTGCCGAAATCATTACCGGCTGCTGGAATGCCGACTCCCTACAATTTCACACCAGTGACGGATGCGTACGAAAAGAATGCGAAATGCTTCCTACCGGGGTCGGCAGTAAAAGGACAATATACGATGCAACTAGCAAGGCATTAATAATACACAACATAATAGATACATTCAAAACATCTGTATTTCCTCAAAATCTGCTCATTTTGAAAGTCTAGTTTTTAATGTAGAGTTCATGTTCCTCTAAAAAGGTAGCAATGTTTCCATTGAAGTCGAAAAGCTAGAGCAAAATTTGTAAAAGGAGTGGATCAATGCAGAGAAATTGGTAAGTTCCACCAGGCAGAATATGAACCGTACATATCTGGTGTACAGACTCCATGTTGAAACCGAACAAATGAATCAAACCCGTTGACTGCCTTACTTCGCATCTGGAGATTCATCAAACCGCTTCAGAATCTAGCAAATGTTTACGATTTCGTACGGTCTGCATTGTGAACCCCAGTGTTTCACGCTTCAAGGTCGAGGCTTTCTTTCTGTATTATTCAAAGTTATGTTCATTCAATCAGTATGTGGTAACTCGTGCACCCTCCCTCGTTCTATAATGTCGAGGTTAGCATAAGCGCAGCCTCAATGCTTGTTTTAGATTTGCACATAAGCCTAATTAGTATGTGCGCTGAAATTATGTCACCGACACCAGGCAAATAGTTGCAGTGCCACCTTACTTCAGCTGCGCCAGTCCAGATTGAAAAATTTCTGCTGCTTCTATTTTCCTCTGTATACTCATATTCTCATAGACTACATATATGCGTGAAATCACTGCTAACACATTTTAAGTGTTGAGCTGATGGTGTGTTTTGACTACTCTCTGCTCCCAGTCTACATCTTTGGAGCTGACCTGCTATCTGTCTTTCCCAGTGTTTGATATTATAAACGTCTTGTATTTCTCGAGCGTAGTAGTATTGTTTCTCAAAAAGTGCAAAAGCCTAGTGTTTTAGTGAAAGCAGGTGGATAGGTGGCATATGACTTCGCTATAACTTCAAATACGTTGACATATCAAATGGAATTTTTCAGGGGCCGAAAAACTCAAACTAAACATAATGTTACATACTTTTTTTAATCAGCGTCTTGTCCGAAAGAACATTGACTGAGAACTGATTCCACAAAAAACTCAAACACAACATAATGTTAGAAAGTTATTTATTTTCAATAAGCGTCTTTTCCGAAGTAACACTGGTTAAAAATTGATTCCACTGATGCGTCTATCACGAGTATCCTACGAGGTGCGCCAAGTACTACAGAGACCACTCCTGTCACGAGTTTGGCCGTTAGCTATACTCCAGATTTATCACAGTTCGAGTAAAGGATCCACCAACAAGTAGAAAAACCGTATAGCCGCGAGAAGAACAACAGTTTTGACGCTTTGGTGGCGGTCTGTTTACATTGAGCTTGACATTTATCAGAACAGCCCAGGCACAGAGGCACCAGCTCTTACTGCGGTGTTATTTCGTCTCTGGCACAAAGGATGGCAATCAAAATCATCATAGAGCGGAGATGGGTAGCCATCACTGGTTGGCGCGACGAATGAGAACGCTGATTACTTCCAATATATATATTTTCTTTGTGCTTCAGTCCAAGAAGAATCGTTCATTTTCAAGCAATAACAGCAAATCGCTTGAACGTGATCGGATTCTAAAAATTCCAAAACACTGGCTTGACAAATTCTAAACCTGCCAAAAAAATTATGAGATAAATGCTTCAGAGAGGCCTTCTTCTTTAGTAAACACAATAATATATAACCGGATACATACTGAAATATTTTGAACCTGCATGCTTATCGAAAAATTCTACAGCATTCACCAGTTGCCATCATTATATGGTATATACCAAACTATTCATATAATTCAGATAAAAAAGAATTTTTTTTCTAAATTATTATTTAGATACTCGTCTGCAGGAGTGTATATGCTGCGATTTGTGCCAGTCTAGGTTTGAATTGCCATCGAATTTCGAGTACGCGTCCCACTGTAATGTTGCGAAAATAGGCGGATTCCTTTCTTTTGGTAGACAATCTATGTTTGACATATGCATTTTTACAATTGCAAAAAATGCAACGATGGTCAACACAGAGATACAAAGAATTCCTGAAAAAAATCATTCTTCAAGTTTTACGCCACTTTCGACCATACCTTTATGCAACATAGACAAATTTCCGCATGCAGTAAACCAGCCTACGACTATAGCCATTGAAAATAAAATAGCTAGCGCATGCAAGTAAAATGCAGCTCGTAGTTTGAACGCCCTTCCACATTTTTCGCGTGTAGCTTAAAAATTTGATTCTCTGAAATGAGTGTCGAAAGTTGCACTAGCCTAGACGTTGGCTGAGTTCTACAAACATATTTTGCAGCACACAACCAAAGACGTCGCTGCGAGGAAGTTGCATAATAACGGCTTCCTTTCGTCCATCTTCCAAAAATCATTTACTGGTAGAGAACAAAATTATCACCTTTTATCCCGTGAACGTGAGCGGTCGCGCTCTCTGTCGCGGTCGCGGCCTATTGAGAGTAAAATCACATACAATGATTTTCCACATTATGCAAATATTTCAGACTATGCCTCAAATCTTTCCTAATTAGCAAGCTTAAAAATCAACAGTTACATAATATCGCTAGCTAATTCTAGCAGTCGCTGAAAGTCATATATATATACACTAACTATAACCCATACCGCTCTGATATTTTTCACCATGAAAGTGAACTACAATCGATTTCCTTTGAACAATGCCAATTCAAAATGAATACAGTTGTTTGCTAACTATATGCAGACAGAGTTTAAATTCGCTTATACTTGAGTGCTCATAAAAATAATGCATGCTCAAATTGAATGTAAGGTAACCACTCTCTTTCCATACATAAATGCATAGTAAAATTTCCAGAGTAAAACTCACCTTTGCTACGACTGCGACGATGTGGAGGACTTCTGCTCCGACTTCTACTCATGCTTCTGGCGCGCTTTTTCTTTTCTTTGAACTTTCTGTCTCTTCGTCTTCTTCTCCCAAAATCAGATGCTTCACTACCACTACGTGAAGAAGATGCTGAAGACAGAAAAAAAGGATGCGTAATAGCACTTGCTTACCACACATACGCAAGTAACACGTACTTCGAATGGTGCTTCACCATGTTTGAAAGCATACCAGTTGCTGCTTCACTTAGAGTACATTCATCTAATATATATATTATATATATATATATATATATATATATATATATAACGCACCCTCATGCTTCTGCATATACTTACAGATACATATAACTACGTACACACTATTTCATACACGATTTTATGCGTAAGTCATGGATAAGATAGAGTTATTTCAACACATTATCTCTATCAAACCCGGCGCTATAAGCGCCTAATGTTTTCTTTTTTTGTGTCCTTTCCATGTCTGTCCACAAATGTATTGTGTATTTATATACATAAACGGCAGCAAAAATTAAACGTTTCCAGTCATTTCTTGACAGGTTTAAAGCAATAAAGGAAATCTTTAAGTATTCTATAGTAGCACCAGCGATACTTGCCGCAGGAGCACCTGAATTAACTGCGGGAGATCGGGCAGAACACTTGGTCCCCACATTACGCATGCTCTAAAAAATTATTACCGTAATGTATGATACACACTTGTACGCCGTTTTCATATATACATCAATGTGAATATATATATACATTTGAGTGTCTACATATGTAGTCGTACAAGCACATCCTTCCGTATACTCTACACACCTTTACTGACAGCAGCGTGGACGAATCCGCGTATACAATTACATACACAGGTATGTGTATATACATTCAAACAGATTTCTGAATGCTTTAGCTAGAAAGGTCATACATACACATATGGGTGTATGTGATTGTAGATGAATGCATTCGCACTTCGAAAGCCGAGCACATTTACGTATACGTAAAAAAAATATACGGTAAAACAAGTTCAATAGCTACGTGGAGCTCCTGCGCTTGAATTGGATCTTTACAGTAGTAATGCCTTTTATATTTGAGGAAACACAAGTATCTGAGCCACACGCACGCACGTGAAAAAACGTAACACGTAGAAATCCGTACGTACAGATATATGTATGCACATTGATTTATTGATTAGGGTAGGATACTGGAAACTTGAAACATCAACATACACGAGGAACTGTAAAAAGGAGAAGCGGATGCGCCCCTTGCTGAGAACACACACGCACCCCTAGAAAATACTATATGTCACACAGAAGCGTGTGTGATAGATTGCATGAATTAAAATATTTTCCACGTGAGCTTATTTTACCTTTCGCATGAAACAATTAATATTATGCAACCCATAAACTTGAAGAGTTTCTCTGATGACAAGATGAAATGCGCACCCCTACACGTAGTAAGTGTCTCATACAGTGTATAAATCGATTGCTGGGTAAGCAGTAGTACAGACCCCTCTTATTTCACACCTGTGCTACTACGCCAGTCGGGAAATTCACAGTTGCACACTTACACAACATATATATGTATATACATACATACATCTGCATACATGTATACTTTGATGATCACCCCTTTAAAAAACAATGAGACATATATATATATATGAATACGTGCACACATGCGTACAAATATAAACATGTACTTATGTGAAGTGGTAAGCAAAGTTGACTTCTTGAAATAAGCCCGGAAGATACGAAGTGCAGAAAAAGTTTTTAAGAGAGACACTGTACAGAAGCGTGGGACATGTACATGTCGAAAAGAAGACAGACACCAACAGAGACGTACACACTTTTACATATATGTGGTAGCTAAATTCGACGTACGAGCTCTACGACGAGCGCGTTCCTCTTCTTTGACTTCTTCTTGAGGAACGACTATTGGCGGTGGAATATTCGAAGAAGAAACATCCCAGCCTCTCAAAGTTCCAGTGTCTACTGTCGCACTAGCAGCTGAACGAAGAAATGAAGACAGCAGCAACAGCTGCTCATTCACTAGCAGCTGCATGCGAAAAAACCCAACTTTCTATAGCAGCAGCAATGACAGCAGATCACTCACACGCACAAAGGATCGCAGCAAAGTTAGCGAGAGCAGCACTGAAGTTTCCAGCAGCACCTGTTATTCGGATTTAGGAGAGCTTTCCACTGGTAGAATCACAATCAGCTGGCACTTAACAGCCAGAACCAGCAATAGTTGCAAAAGCAGCAGATCGTTTGAAAAAAAGAGAGAGCTACAAAGTCAGACGTAAAAAGGAATGCAACAACACGTAATAAGCCAGCAGATGCAGCAGCAGTTGTTGTGGCACCACCATCATCATTACTAATAATCAATATTCATAGATAAGTGTACACTCGTAACATGTATAGCGTGCATGGATGTCGTAGCACAGCTGACATAATATATATGATAATACACATATATATTGGTTATATATATATATATATAGTGACCCATGTTAACGTATGAATTCTAGCTAGAGAAACTTCCACGCCGAGGGCGGCTGACGTACATTGAGACACAAGCTCGCTGCGCACACATATATACATCCATAAAAGAGCAAATGTACTATCAGAATGATGGCACGTTAGTACATGAATAGATATGAGAGATCCATAATACAGACATGCATGCAAACGGCAGAACGCAGTTGTAGATTGTGTCGCTGACAACCTGTAAAACGTGTTCCCACCTTTGGAACAGAAGTAAACAAAGAGGACGATGCACATACAGAGACGAGGCCGCATATCAATATGTAGTAAGGTATATTCATACACACAGTCGTGCTCGCTATAGATACCAATATATATACATGTTTATGCATATATACATACATCCGGTGATGAGAAATATAGTGTTGGTACGCTGTATATGCGATTGAAAGAAAACGTAAGCATCACAAGCAATACTTTCTCGACATTATACTTCGAAAAAAAGAGAATCTTGTATATTCGACTCTAAACAAGATTGAGAAATACGCAATCTCTCTCTCTCTCTCTCTCTCTATATATATATATATATATATGTATGGAAACGTAGATTCATTTGTAGTGTAAAATGTTTTGCTTTATACGAATGTATAAAAATTGACATGTGCGAAAGCCCTATAAACACGTACACGCATCGAAATATCCAACTCAGTTTATAGACACTTCTTTTTTAGAAGGCAATCCTGGTGAGCTTGTAGATGTTCGTGACATATGTCTACATTTATTTTGTATACTTAGTCGTATATATCGGTAGTGACTATCGCGGTACATTTTTTACGAATACAGTTGTTCAATATTGATTATTCTCAGTGCGCACTGAGCTTACGTGAACAATCATTTTCCTTAAAAATAATTATTCGATACAAGCACATATATGATAGATATGTATATACTGGTCACGTGAAAAATTGCCGTGATACACGAATGCTGAAAAGTATAATGTGTGTATCCTATATGCATGCAGAGAAAAAGTCTCACTAACCGACTAATCGACACATCAGTTGTTGTGATAGTGCTTCACTCTCTCTCACCGTGCGTAGATACATGTACAGACTAGTGGGTAACGCTTGTAAGCAATACATGTATGTATGTACATATGTTATTTCTATTTCTGGAAAATTTTTGTGTACGTCATAGTTGACTAACCATAGTTGCAGCTTTTAAGGTATCAGTTATGCTCTACATCCAATTCATATGGTGCATGTCATAATATGCATGTGGGTTGAAGAGGGCGTGAAATAACCACAATGAGGATACACAGCATTCAACGTCGTCTCAGCAAGTACAAGCAATACATAGCTGAGTTTCTCACATACGTAATTTTACACTGAAAAGAACTATTCGATCCAAAAATCAGTGTTCAGGGTACATCATAAAATGCATTGTACTTCATCGATGAACCATACACGAAATGCACGCTTCTTACGCACTGCTTACGGCTATCTAATTCGTAATTATGCACTCGCACCTGTAAGAAAAGTATGTACATCTATTTTGCCTTGTCTGAGTCTCCTCTACTTTACAGACTCTTCAATGTCACCCATGAGACTATACACAAAAACATATACATATATATATATACAGTGAAATGCCCAAAAAAGAGATATGTAGAGAGAGAAAAGAAAGGATATTTACATGTATATATATACACAGTGAAATTCGCTGATCTAGAGATAAATAACCATATATTTGTACATAAGTTTTTACATAATCACATATATAATCAGAACAATCACTGCTGCTGCTGACCTCTCACCCCTTACCGGCCAACCTCTGCGTCACAGCAAGCACGCACATACACATCTGCAAATGAAGACTCTTTTTACTGATTTCTACATATGCATAATATATATATGTATTCATACTTCCTAAAATTATAAGTGAGTATATCGTAAAAGACGATAAATATATGTAGTTATATATGTGATTGATTCTATCGAAGAAAACATGTATTCCTACAGACATACATATATACAGAAATGTAAAACACTATATGTGAGGAAGGTGAGTCTGACAGATGCAAATTTACAAATGTGCTCAAACACAGATGCATAGAGCATAAATGTCTGCCAGCTAAATATGAATACGAATATGGTAGTGTATAGACAGGGCATATATGGGCTTGAGTTTGGGCACAGATATAGCCAAAGAAACATGTAGGTAAGAATTCTACACACTGTACGTTAGGAGACACATACAAACATAAAGTATGAGCAGAACGTATCGCCCTCTCATAAACATACACATTATATACATATATATATATATATATATATATATATATATAAGCACTGTTAAGTTGCGTTGAAACCACTTGAGCGCTCGCTAAAAGTAGACAAGCGATACTTGTTTTAAATTCAAGATGCAGAGCTGTTGAGACTGAAAACTGAGTTGAACACGAATATGTCAATTGTGTGTACGTGCACAAATCAGGACGTCGGAATTGTATTCCTACAAAATTCATCGAAGGGACAGAGGTTTCTCCTTATACATAGCAACAAGCACTTGATTTTTCGTTAAATCTGCACACACAAGTGCACATATAATACATATATAGATATATATTGTATATATATCTATGACTGCAGGTGAGGAGGAAAGGCACCTGCTTGAGCAGTTCATAGTAGACGGTCAATTAATTGTCTTTTGTCTACACATGTAGAAATCGGTATGTACGCATTCATATGTGTAGACATATATATAATGTAGTAAACTAACCTGCCAAAACACTAGGAGGCTGTACTTTTGCGTGACCCGTGGCGATATCTTTCACTTGGCGATTGAATTCCTCCTTCATCATTTGTTCATGTCTTTTTATCAATTCTTCATTGATTTTGGCTGCCTAAATAATAGAGATATCACATACATATTCACACGCATATAAAGCATGTATTCACACTTCAAAAAAAAGTAAGATACATATACTTTCAGACACATATAAACAATCGTTTGCTCACCTCCGTTCATCATCAGGATCCGAATATATACATATATATATATATATATATATTCAATCACATGTCTGTTCATTACTTCGCCGCTGCCTTTACTGCACACTGATTGAAATGGTAAGATACGCATAGATACATATCAAATTTGTATGTAATCACGCACTACTTATATATATACGAGCACGCCACATTATATATAATGATTGTAATATATGGGAAGTTCATGTGTGCACTTTCATGGTTATGACACTGCTACCTGGAATTCACATGAATTCGAACTCTAAGGAATACAAAACGATGTAAACTGATACATGTGGTTTTTCAATTTTTCATGCATATAAGCACACAATGAACATAGATACATATACCTACATATACATATATATATATATATATATATATATGTGAACACAGGGACAAAGTCTTTTGTTGATTGAATCCTACAATTGTACAGACTCACCTCCTCTCTCTTGCGCTGCATCTCGAGCTTTTTGTTCTCCAAAAACGCAGGTGGAATCCCGTTTTTCTGTTGCTGAAGAAAAGAGACACGCAGTAGACGTCAGTTCTTATGTAATTTCGAAAAACAAACTTTTAAAGAGAGTGCAAATAGGTGTACAAAGCCGTATATGATTCTATAGTCAGAAAACCAGAGAAAGAAGAGATGCGTTAAGTCGTTAATTCCGTGAAGAAAAAGAAGCGACGCAAGCTCACTATTAAAGCAGTCCTCATGCACATATATGCTGCAGTGCAGCGGAGATGTCTATTGATAGATGTACTTAGATCTTCCTTGTAAGTAGTAGTCCTTCCAAAATTATTCTGACAACAAAAATATATATATATATATATATATGTATATAGCTGCTTGTCGGTAGACATATACACATGCGTGTGTCCGTGTACGTAAACATCCACACTGAACACTACCTTATTACACTGCTTTTTTCTGAAAGTGCTATTGCACAGTGCTGGAAATACATAAACAACAACTAGACTACCAAAGATCTAGCAATCTCCCACATTAAAGATCATATTCATTTGTTCTATCTCCAAGCGTATATACACATTGAGTAGTTTGGCTACTGCGCGTATTGTTAGACTGCCATGTACGCAGAAAAGCTTCGCTCTGTGACAGATTTGCTAATGAACCAGCAAACAACTATTTTCTACTGTTCTGCACCAGCAGGCTTTCTCTCTCTCTCTCTCTCTCTCTCTCTCTCTCTATATATATATATATATATATCAATATATATGTACAGCAGCGTACAGTCTATCTATATATGTATATATATATATATATATATATATACATGTACAGCAGCGTACAGTCGCATTAGCTGTTCCTGTTAATGTGTCTTTTTGGTTTTATTCTTACTCTTGAATTTATCAGTACTACAACTGCTACTACTACAACTGCTACTACTACTACTACTACTTGAACTACTAGTAGTACAATCGGGAAATTTGAGGACATATCCAGTTGGTCACCTTCTACTGCGCCGATCACTTCTAAAAACAACCGGTGCTACAAATTCAGCAAATCCTCGATTTTCACACAAATATGTATATATGTGTTTAGCTGTATGAAGCACCCAAATTTTTTAGACATATGTTTGAATACATATGTTACATACAAGGAGACACGTAGTCGTAGACACTGGAAATACATGCCAATTTCTTCGAGCGTATACTCATGGGATCAGAGGAAGATACATGAAGACCCTGTGATATAGAGTAGAATGGCAAATACACAATTGTACATGTATATTTGGTTGGCCTACACACTGAACATATCGACGTAGAAAAAACCCGAACAAAACACAAATCTACAAGTCGTATCTTTGCAAATACGACCTGACATTTTCGTTACCGAAATCACAGACAACACCATATATTTACATATATATATATATGTATTAGGTTGGAAACGTAGAGATATGTATGCTGACCATAAATATAGAGGTAAACTTAGATATATAGACCTTGAAAGAAGTGGACTGTGTAGATACACCGAAATATTGTAGATGTTCGAATGAGAGAGAGACTGACCTGAGCTGCCAACAAAAGTTCCCATAATTCCTTGACAAACTGAGTGGCTGACTTGCCCATAAAACCCGTCAAAGAAATCGCGAGCTTCTTTGGACATAAGTAGTTTTTTCCTTCAAAATATCGCAACAAAAGAGAAAGCAACTACAATAACAGCTACAGCAGCAACACTCAAAGGAAACCAGACGAAGAGCTGCACTTCAATGAAAAGCACAACAGACTAGCACCAAGACAACTGCTGCTGCTCCTCCTTTTGCTATAACAAATATTTACATGTATATATATGAAAAGGTAAATTGCTGCTTCTGTTGTATGGCTATTTCGAAGCTTCGTGCAAGTCTGCTGCTGCTTGCACTAATTTGGTGTTGCTACTGTGGCTGCTGTTTCTGTTGCTCCGTCTACAGATGTATATTTTGATGTATATAACACCCTGTTTGCACATATGAGTAAGTTTATATGTCTCCACGTATTCTTCAAAGATGGATGTATGAACGTAAGTTTGTGTGTACGTATGTATGTGCTTATATGTGGCTGTACGAGTGTATAGCTCAAATTCATAAAGAAAGCGATGTATGTGTGTTTTTCTGCATGTATGTATGTGTGTTTAAATCGCCTTTTTTGTCTGCTGTTGACTCCATCGCTGCGCCTACTGCCTCTGACTTTATGAGGGGCTTCAAGGCTGTCGTGTTCCTGCAAATTTGCTTTTTGCCCCCTTTAGTGAGCTCACAGCAGCACCCAATAACTTACTGACGTCAACATCTGCAGACATTGCCTCATCAGGATATAACTGCGTCATGCAGTAGGATATAACGATGTCATCTTCGAAGCCTGCAGCACTCACACACCAAAAAAAGCCATCTATCCATATATATATATATATATTTGTGTATTGGCAGCATACAGAGCAGACTACTTGATAAAAATAGCAGCGAGTTTGCAGCGATCTCGAAACACTATATATATATATATATATATATATATATATATATATATATACTGTATAAGTATCGTACAGGTATATAGCAGAAGGTGGGGAAAAGGGAAGATAGAAGCCCTTGCCTAACAGTATCTTCTAAAAGCAGTTATTATTGTACACTTGGCATTGTGCAACGCCCATGATACAAAGAAAAAGAGGCAGACATAGCAGGTACATATATATATATATATATATATATATATATATATATATATAGGTTTACTAGCAGAACGAGCAGCAGATTGGAACACAAAACTCTTGTAAGCCAATTCGCCAAAACCCTAGCACCGTAAATGATTTGTGTATATATAAATGCTTAGGTTAGAATTAGTTGGGCGTTGGGTGGATTGGGAGCAATCTTAGCAGTACGTGTGTGGAACCAGTATGTGCTGGTACGCCTAGTTGTAGTAGTAGTAGTAGTGATACATGAATAAAAATAGCAAGAATGGAACTGCTCCATATATATCGTTGATCTTACGAACTCAAGTCATTTAACTACTAGAGATACATGCAACCACAGCAGCATGTAGGACTGCAGAAACAGTAACGGCAGAATATGCAAGACTACGAAACTGCATATATATATATATATATATATATATATATATATATATATATATGTATGTATATATATATATGTATGTATGTGGCTGACACAGGAGATAAGGCGCAAGTTTTCAGACACAGTGGCAGATATACTAGCAACAGTAAAGAATGCAGCAGCGCCACCCCTTTTGTAGTCTGTAAAGGAGTTTTTTGATATATATATGAAATCAACTGGGTGTATATCGACCAATGCATTTGAATTTGCTTATACGAAAGCAACAACAGGGACATACTCCCATAACATTGCTATCGATTCTGCACTTATATGAATATCGCTCCCTAAACAGTTAGACAGTCATTAAGAAAAAGTACCGAAACACATACATACAATATATTGTGAAAAACACATGTGTGTATACATATACACAAGCAGAAGTCGAGCAGACATACATACAAGGGCACATGTGGCCCGACATTCATATACATACATGTATGAGTAGTAGTAGTAGTAGCGCGTATACAAATTCACCAACAAAAAACACACACATCTGCACTCCAAAGAATCACTGAATTTGGCTGTACAGACTGCCGACACACAGACAGACAACAGCTGTACCTAGCAGAGTTGTGATTTTGCTGTTAATCCAGGCTTTCATCACATCAGAATTGACTTTGCTCATATCCACTTCCTCTGAAAAAATGGCTGGCCACTGCAACAACCCACACACACAAAAACACGCAGCATTGGAGCGCATGCACATGCAGAAGCAATGAGCAGCATACACAACAAAAAAGCCTTAAAAGCCAAAGCTTACAAGACACAAGTTCAGCTTGTGGCAGCAACAAAAAAACAAAACCCTTCAACAGCCTGCATGCGTGCAGAGAACGACAGCCGCGCTGCAGCAGGCAAAAAAAATAACGAAGAAATTTGACGAAAATCGTTTTTTTCAGCCAGAACAAATCGTCTAACAAGCTGGAAAAAAGAGGGCTACTACTACTACTACTAGAACAGCAATACAAACTCACAACACAATCCACCGCATAAATAACTGCAGCACCTTAAAAGAAGTCGCGCACTAAAGGAGGTCTGCAAAAAAGCAGCAGACTAGTCTGCAATCTCAAGCGCTCACCCACATACACATATATATATATATATATATATATGTATAGGTGTATAGGAATTTTTGTGCAAAAGTGTGTACGTGGAGTGCATGCGTGTCTGAAAACACACGCGTCTAGTGACCTGGGTCTTTTTTCACCCTCGAAACTAGTTTTGTACAATTCCATGCTTTGAAGTTATTCACTCTCACCTTCCTCGACTCAATAAGTTTCTTGTCTTTATCTTTGAAGAAAGGCGTCTGATCCGTGGAAGTGCCACGGTAGAAGCCAGGCCCACCAGTAATCATCTGCCAGTATATACACAGAAAGACTGAAAAACTGCCTACAACACCATACAACAAGCTAAATCAATTAATACATATTTATATATATGTATATGGAAGAAGCCCTGTTTGTACTATGCTCAGGCACAAAAATGCAGCTATTGAAAGAAGCACTATAGCAGCAAAACTCGCTTAGACGCTGTAGATACAGCAAGGCTACAACAAAAAATAAAGCAGCAAAACGAGAAACTCTTCCAAAGAGAGATGAAAAGAAAGCTGCAATCCTATCTATCTTGCATATACATATATATATATATATATATATATATATATATATATATATGGTGTGGAAGGTGGACAGTATAGGGTAGCTACAGGTTGAAAGAAGTAGTTGATCTTTTGTAAGCAATGAAGTTCTAGCACCAGCAGCTATTCAGCAGCACCGTGAAGCAGCAGTGGCAGGAAAAAGTCAACTCAATTTTGTACGTTAAAAGTGTTTGAGGATTGAAGAATAGAAAAGAAGCAGCACATGGTACAGTCTTCAGCCCATCAACTAAGCACCACACCGATTTTGTCTATGCAAAAGGCAGCAGCTCCAACAGCTCAAAAAAACAACTCAAAAACACAAAAACAGACATACAAGTCGACATCTAGGGGCAATTATAGTTGTTTACATGACGATTGGGGAGTTATACCTTTGTACACATTAAAATTACCTACATAATAATGTAGAGAAATGAAATTCTTGGATTATCATATATATATGTATATTCACGTATGTGTAAATGTAGAAGGGTCGATGAGGAGACAGCCAGAACTAATCTCTAAATAAATCTGCATGTATCCGTATATATACATATATATAGACGGGACTGCCAAAACAGCAGGCGCGTGGCCAACGCTGTAATTACAGCAGAAGCAACAACGCACCAACCAGCAAAAAGAATAACACGAAACACAAACAAAAGGAAGCACCATATATATATATACACACACATAGATTGAATGATAATATACATATATATATGTAAATTATTTATATGTTGAAATTCCGGAGCAGCACATGAGTGGTAAGGGAAAGTGATCACGGACAGGCAATTGAATTGCATATACCGACAAAAGTAGCAGATAAGAGCACCAAAGCAGCAAAGAAGGGCCCTCATCAATACGCCTAAAGTAAGAATGGTAAAGAACTCAGTGGTAGTAGGAATTGCAGAAGTTGCTCTAGTAGTCCTCGTAGTTCAACAGTGCGCAATTCTAATCTTCGTCATTCTTTTGCATCGACCTATATAAACAGCAGTATTGTGCACAACTACAGCAGCGGAACTAGCAGAGTACGTGGGTACCACATATAGTCCACTCCACACATATAATTCAATCGGACTTTTGACCCACCTCTACGATACAAACAAATACACTTGGATGTTGTATCTTAGCGGCTCTGAAAAGTTTCGTTTTTCCATAATTCTACTTGGTGGGTACCACGAAGAGAGAGGAGAAAGCACAGGACTTGAGTAGCATCAGAGCACCAAAAAATCAAAAACCAACGAAATCACTAACCAGTAGGCTTTACAGCAGCACATCAAAGCAGTTCTCAAGAAAAGCAGACTTGAATAGCAGCAACAGCAGTAGTGAGGAAGAACTGAAGACCCAACTGCGGTGCAAAAAAACGAAGTGGAGCAATAACTTCTGCAGCACCTCACAATAGCAGTAGCGCAGCGGCTTCGCACACATACCTTTGCATTCACACAGGATTTCGCACTACAAACAACAGGTACGAACAACTCCGAAAAAAAACCCGGAAGTTGCTGCTTCGGAAAAAGCAGCAGCTGTTGATTTGTTCTGTAGCCAAGAAATCAGCCTTTCAGGAAAAAAAGCGACTCAACTACACAACTCCTGTGGCCAACAACCCACACAACGGAAGGCTCTCTGGTGATCAACTGGATCAGGAGCAGAAATCCACCGCCAGAAAAGCCACAAAAGCAGCTACGATTTTCTGTGATGTCTTCTACAACAGCAACAAATGAAGTCGAACCAGTGATTCCAAAATCCGCAACAGCTGCTGCAGTTCCGCTTGCGTTGCAAAAAAAATTATTTTTATTTCGCACTCCTGAGCTGTCTCTGCCCACTCTCTGTTAAACACGTAAGCTGTGAGTCGCTAGTTGTAATGCTTCTGCCTGCTTTTTACAGCTCCTTTCTGACTCTGGTGCTTTCGTCCTTCGATGCTGTCGAAATGCTACTGAAAAAACCTACACTGGTGAACATCTTTTTCTGCTGCTGGCGCCCTCAACCTCCCCTCTGCGGTGTCTGTCAGCCGCTCCATTTGCTGCTGCAAATTTTTTGTTAGTATCAGAAACTCGTGCTGTGCATGTATATTCTGCTCTTTCGACCACGTGCTTCGCTGTCAGTGCCGTCAATATACAGTACGTATGGTCCAAACTAACCGCACTTCGTCACTATACATATATATATATATATTGTCCACAGTGGAGAACCAAAATCTACGGTTGTTTGTGTGTCAAATTCTCCACTCCAGTAAACGCATATATACGTGCACTTGTTTGTGTAAAAGTGGTGATGCTTGAGGTTGACGCAGGCAAGTCGTCACCGCTTTTTTGACGTGGAAAATTCTTCGAATAAATTTGGATCAAAAAAAGTGGCAGCAGTCGCAGAAACTTGTGTAGCGCAGTTGTTGTGGAAGCCTCCCCAAGTGTGAAAAGCGAAAGATAAAAGGAGAGGGAGAGGGGGCGACCAAAAAATGTAGCTCGTTAGTTAAAAGACGGAACACACTTGCACCAGAAGCAACTCTAACAGCAACTAAAAATACCTGAATCGAATACTATATAGACAGTAGCAAACTCTGAAACTGCATGGAGAAAATCGAATAGCACCTACTCATATATGTATATGCGGACTAGGCAATGTGCATCGGTGCGAATGTCGAACGACAGCTCACTAATTCACACAAAGGTCTGCGGCAAACAGGACACAAATCTTCGACTTTTCTTCAGAATTTCAGTGAGGAGTTTTCCAGCAGTTGTGCGACGACGTGGTATGCAGATGTATACCGCAGGAATTTCAAATAGATACGATCACATATATATTTTCAGACATGCTGCGTTCACTCTAGGACACATACTACTTCACGATCACGGCAGAATCCGTGAAACTGCTGGAACTGCGTAGACAAACAGATACACCTCCCGATTCTACTTAGCGTTGCCAGCCAGCGTCGCCCGTGTACAAACTGCGCCTTGCTCTGGCAGCGACACAAATGACAAAGGAAGAACCAAAACTAGAAAAAAGACTGAATTCTTCTGAAAATTATCTGTCTTTTCTCAAAGATCATCTATGCATGCTGCTAGAGCTGCTCTTGCTGTAATTCTTCATCCTAGCCACTGCTGTATATCTCACTACTGCTCTTTTTGCAGGCTTCTGCTGATGCACTTACTAATCTCGCTCACAGAAGCTCTTCTTTTCGAACGCCGCTGTTTCGGCTTTTTAGATTCAATTGTTCTCTAGCGCTGCTGCCTGTGAAGCCGCTGGTGTGCTGCTTAGTGAGAGAAAGTCGCTGCTGTTTCACAAATGAGCTCATACGAAAAAGGACGTTCCGCTGCCATAAAAAAAAACCAAATGAGTATTGTGACTGAACTAGCCGGTATTCTCGATAGTAGACAAAGTTAAGAGTGTTATATCTAACGATTTCTCTTCCGCAGGCAGGTACTTGTCCTGTTGTTGCGGAACTGCTGCTGCACTGGCTGTCAAATAATGGTTAGGACAACTGAAGAAGCAGCACCAAAAGAGTGACAGAAGGCAATATGATTTGAATATTGAAACTGGAAACAGAGAATCTATGTTGAATTTGCAAAAAACAAAAAGACAACTTAATCGACAATGCAAACGTCAAGGAAATTCAACCAACCACATATCTGCGCCACGTAAACAGCACCAGCATGCGTGCAGAAGAAGCACGAGAACAGCAGCAACTAACACTTCTTCAGGCATATTTTGCGATGGAGATTTTGCAAATGTTGTAATCATGTGAAGTAAAATGCCATTACCCTTTTTCGAAAAGTAAAACATACTATTTTAGAGTATATTCACCGTATAATGTAGAGATTTTAAAGATGACGTTTCAGTCAGGCTGACATTACTACATACTACTAACATAACTACCGTAGGTGTTTCGTTCTGTCGGTGGCCGTAGAACTGCTGCTCTAGTTGTTATTGCTGGAAGTGTGTGTGTCTGTGCTTAGCGAGGACTATTCTCGCTTCCTTCCGGCCGTTGCTTGTAAAAGAACGTATTCGCTGGTACTGCAAGTGCCTCTCATTTTGCGTGCAGCTTCTGATCCTCTCAAGGCCGTCGTCGTTACTAATCTAGCTATTCGATGCTATATTGTTAGT
Source organism: Podarcis erhardii (assembly GCF_964252035.2). Classification (NCBI taxonomy): domain Eukaryota; kingdom Metazoa; phylum Chordata; class Lepidosauria; order Squamata; family Lacertidae; genus Podarcis; species Podarcis erhardii. The sequence goes on along the minus strand of NW_028292882.1, from coordinate 60,208 downwards.
ACTAGTATTCTCTGTCGCGCTGGTTTATCTTATTGCTGCAACGCTTCGTTGCGACATTGCTCGCTTCCTTATGAATGCTGCTCTTCTTCATTCGTGTTATATTTTGTTCTACCGTCGCTCCTTGTCACAGTACCATTCGCTGCTATAGCATTAGATCACCCGCAGCTGCTGCAACAGCGTTGTTTTGTTGTTGCGAGTGTATGCATGCTATTGCTCGTGTTGTGGTTGCGGCTTCTGTTGCTGCTACGGAACTTCAGGATAAGATCCATTTTGCAAAGAAGATATCTGCTTGTTATTATCGCTGCAACTGGAGCTGTGTAATCTACAGTTTATCAATCTATACGTTTCTGCCTAGATTTCAGTAAGAGTACTTATAGTATCAGTAATTCTGATATAAATTATGATAATGCCGGTTTTCTGTACTTGTGCCCACGTCCCGGTTCTTTTTGCGATTTAAACGTGCTGTACCATGAAGTGTAGCTGAGTACTTGTATGCAGTATATCAGTTATCTCCTCCTGAAAGATGCGTGATTATCCTCAACGTTATTATTCTCTACTGCCTTTGCGTCAAAAAAATAGTCTGAATTGCTCGTTTACTTTTTTCTTTTTGGCGTTGCTGGCTAGTGTTCCACAGTTCGTCGTCTTATTCATCTCGTACGCTCAGCGGGGTTTTTAGTGTCTACTAGTTCGCGTCAAATTTATCGTTTTCTTGGATGGATTGAGTATTCCCCACTACATATTTTTTGCTACGCGCTGATTTCTACGTGTAAGTGTACAAATTACGCTAAGATTATTATCATTATATATATATATATATATGCATACATACATGTTAAGTATATCAAAGTCGCCTTTGAGCATATATATATATATATATATATATATATATATATATATATATATATATATATATATATATATATATATATGTTTGATTCATCTGTATATCTGTCTGTATACCATAAATGTAAACATACGATATTATTTGTAGTTAAGTATAAATGCTATATATGTGGATGTAGGTTGAGCGAGGCACAGAATAATATCCACTACGTACATATATATATATATATATATATATATATATATATGTAAATCTTATATATTGATTTTACGGTAGAGCAGATTTGAAATTTACGGTGCTCCCTACTCCGATGCCAATAACAACATTTTACATGGTGCTTCTTCTATCAAATGTCCATCTATTTCACGTGATGCTTGCCTCGGCTGACGATTGGTGGGCTTTACCATTGAGATTTTTATCAGCCGTTATATCTTTATGGACCCGTAGACGCCGAAGGTCCATATATTCATGTATATATAGATACATATATATATATGTTTGCTCCTTGGACTGATTGCCAAAGTTTAAAACGGTAGTATGCGTCAACTATATTTGCATGCATTATTTACTCTACATAAGAATATGTGTCTACATATTCATATGTATTTATCTTTGTTCATGCCTATATATATATATATATATATATATATATATATATGTTTGACAGTGTACTGCACATGCGTGTAGATGACGGTATTTGCACAGATTTTATGGCCGTTTGGTAAACAAATGTGTTCTTGAAATTTGTCCGTGTTTTGATAATCCAGTTTACGGAAGAAATAATGCTAAGCTTTTGAAGAGGATCCAGATAGACAAAGGACTTTCACGATGGTGAACTTTTTCAGGATGATAAACGCGTTCTTCCATCGCGAGCTTGGACAGGCAGTGTACACTTTCCTAGTAGTAAGTCAGTAGTTATATCCTTTAACCCACTATATAAACATACATATATTTGTGTATGAAGAGTTCTATTGAGCAGTTAAAACACCCTTTCTGACACGTGAGCGAGTGCAAGAGTTCTTGTCGTCACCCTATATATTACATATATATGTATATATATGTATATATCTCTAGCTGATAACTCGTTTATGCAGATTCTTCTTTGTAGGAACTGAACGCACAGTTCTAGCATCTGCAAAAGTTAATCTTTGAAGCCATGGCTACATTTCTACTGCTCTGTAAAAAATTTGTACTTACAGGTTGCCTCATCTTTCGTTCGTAAGAGCCTTCTGTTTGGTGAAAAACTCCAACAGTCTACTCGTCAGCACATAAGATATATATGTATATAGCTGTATTTCATGTATATACGCCTGTTTTTATGACAGAACCTGGCGTATATCATGCTCATACAGAGTACGAGAAACGATGCATATATACATATATACGCACATATACGTATATGTGTGTATGTGTGGATATATGTTGTGTTTCTTTTCTTGAAGCAGCGAACAGCGTCGTCTTGTTTGCTCTTGATTATTATTATGTGTCAGACGTACACAGTTGGCAGTATCATCACGCTCATTCCTGTTGTCTCTTTTGTACTAAATCACATGACTGGAATTTTTCTATAAAATATAGCGCATATACATATATATATATATATACATTCGTCTTGAAAGCGCCTTGGATTTTGTTTATGTACGTAGAATAAATGCTGTTCTGATGGATGAAGGACAATAAGTTACAGTTTAGTGATATAAAGAAACTACATTACGCATATATATATATATATATATATATATATATATATATATATATGCATCTTTGGAGGATCCACGAATATTTATCCAATTTACCGATTGAGAAATTTGCAACTTGAAACGTAAGTATATATTTTGTCTATGTGTATGAACATGCTCCTACCATTGCGTACGAATTTGACTTTTTTGCTGCAGAATAACCCTTTGTTTCAGCATTTTGCGGTGCATTCTTCGCGAGCGGCTGCTGACATTCGCTCTCAAATTCGTAAAAAAGTCGAAGAAGCAGCACGGGTACATGTACAACAATTTGGTATAGCTGCTAGTGCTACCCGTTTCAACTGCAATTTATACTGAACAGTGCTAAATTTCAATGCTGTCTCAATAAATACTCAAATATCTGTATATATATATATATATATATATATGTTATATACATTGTGATCTTTGCGGTCTGACGGTTTAGTATTCCATAAAACTAAGTGTATGCGCCCCAGACATACCTTGACTAAATACTCAAATCTCTCTCTCTCTCTCTCTCTCTCAAAATATATATATATATATATATATATATATATATATGTACATATACATATATACTGCAGTGTGCATAGTTTACACACGTTTGCGCATAAATGCAGATACGTATTGGTACGGATTTGTTGATGCTGTTTTTCATCTCAAACTATAGGGACTGCTTCTACTTTTGTGGGTGGTTTCTGGCTATATTTGTCATTGCAATTTGCAGCAGATCTGGCTTCAAGGGCTGCTGCTTTTGAATGGTGTGCCAGTCGTTAATGTAGCAGCTTCTTTCCCTTTCACCTGCACAGAGGCTGAAATCAAGACCTTTTCGTTCTATGGTAGCAGTTATCTACTTTTCTTCTGCAGTTTGCTGCAACTATATATATAAATATATATATATATATATGTATTTCTATACATTTGCATACATATATATAAATACACGCACTCTTACTTCTGTGTATGTGAACAAATCTATATTTGCGGATACTTTTGAAGACTTTTTCTTATGTTTGCTGCTGAGTTGCGCAAGCGCTGTTCAAAGTGTTGTGCTGTATGTACACTGCTCAGCTTTTGCATCTTTTGAACTGTTTTTCGCTTTCGCGAGGAGCTTCTGTCTCAAATCAAAGACGTTGATGTGGCAGAGACTGGCTTCAGTATGCTCACTTTGTTTCAACTCCTATATATATATATATATATGAAAGTGCCTAGTTCTTGCTTTTTTTGGCTGCTGAGAATGCTGCTGCATTCCTTTTGCGAATTTGATGGAGTCATATTCCTGCGCTTGCAACAGCAGCTTTCTTCCTTCTGTATAGAAGATGCTCAACAGCACATGTGCTAGACTATTTATTTTCTCAGCTTCACAAAAATCCGTCTAGCGGTGTATGAAATTTAGTGGCGCCTGTAAAAATATCTACCTGTCTACACAAAGCTGTGAACTTTAACGTATATATACATACATATAAAAGTATCGTGTGTGTGTGTGTGTGTGTGTGTGTGTGTGTATGAGTGCCTCGATGTGTATGTCCTGTTTTTTTTCATCTGAGTGAATTCAGATTTTTGCATATATCATGCATGTCAAGCTTTGACTCATGCTTGGAGGCAGTTCATCTTCAAGACAGCAACAGTATATGCGTTTTTCATCCAATACAGATGAGCTGTACGTAGTTTTCTCGTTCAGATCAAGTCGTCGAACCAAGAAACTCTTTACAGTGCTGAAAAATGTTTATCCGATCTGATTTATGCTGTCCTATACACACAAGTTGGGTATACCACTTTTCTCTTCGTCTATCTCTAGTCTCTATATATGTCTATGTTTGTATGCGTTATGCATGTAGATGTATATGAGCAAATGAAATGGAAGAAGCTGTTCCAGAGCGGAGAAGAAGTGATTTTTCATGAGACACCACATGTTTGAACATGGCTGTTTTTAGTGCGTAGTTTCGAGCTCAAGCATGCGTTTTTATGAGCGTGTAGGTGTCGTCTGCATGTCAGAAAACCACGAAATGTGGAGTTTTTTTGGAATATGTTGTGTATGTGCCTGTCTCGCGCGTGTGAGTGTACAGACAGCTGCTGCGGCTGCTGCAAACAAAGTCGCGGGCTCTTCTGCTGCCCCCAAAAAAACGCACAACAAGTCTTCTTTTCAGCAGCAGCAGTCACAGCAGAAGAACCAAAGACCTCCGTGGCAGCAGTAATAGCAGTAGCACAGCCTCACAGAGAGCCCTTCATAATCAACCCTTTGGCTTTTGTTCGAGACTTTACAAAGATTACTGGTTTTGCTGAGATTTGGCTGTTGTTGGTTTCTCTCTCTCGAAACTGCGAAGGAGGAGCAAGCAGTCTCCGTGTGCGCCCTTTCTCTTCTTGTTGCGCTCCTTTCAACGACTCAACTCCAGCACTTATCATTATCCTCTTTATATAATAGAAGAAGTCCTCCAACTCCTTCTTCTTCTAGTATATTCGTGTTCTTCGCCTACTCGGCTAGTACTTGAGTTCTCACTAGCAACTCTTCACACTCTGAACTTTCGAACTGCGACTGTAAGACTCGCTTTTTTTTCTTCGTTTTCTCGCCAATACAAAGTGCAGCATCCCACTCATATGTGTAGTATATGTAGTGATTGTGAAGTGACGCATCAAATGTCAGCATTTTCTATCCTTGTTGCTACTGCAGGTGGTTTGGTTTTTCTCTCTGATTTGCAACAACAGCAGCTGCACAAGGAGAGCCCACCGCAGCATCCCCACTACATATATATATATATATAGTAGCAGGCCTCCCTTTTTGGTGTTGAATGTGGCTGGAATAGCTGTTTTCATACATATATATGTGTGAGACAGAGGAGTTTTGCCATGATTGAAACTATCACTGCGAGAGAGCTGCGTTTTTGAAGCAGTTTCTCTCAGAGCGAGACTATTTAAAGAGTTGAAGGCTCACAAAATTGCGGGCCTGAGCCAGCCCCACCAATAGTAATAAGGGCACTGAGAAAGCCTCACAATTGCACAACCAACAATTAACCAGCCACACTTTCTCCTACTATTACTACTGAATTTTGGTGGTTTGAGGAACTTGTAGGGGCTCGTGTTTGTGTGTGTGGAATGTGAGTTGGGGCTGCTTGTGATAGGAAGCTGGAGCAGCAATGTAGCAGCAGCATCGCAGTGAAAGCGCTTGAAATGAAGTACTTACGTAACACTGACAGGAATGTTTGGGTTTTCGAGCATTTGTGTTGGAGGTATTTCTTTGTGAGGGCTGGTGATGACGCGACTCAATACATCGCACAGTCAGTAAAGAAAGAAGCAGCAGGGAACGGGAACAGCAGCAGCAGTAGTATTATTAGTAGTAGCAATTGTCGTCATAATAGTAGTAGTAGTAGTGAAAAGAATATAATTATAGTGCCCACAGAAGGCTCCCCACGACGCAAGAAATCGCTAGCTTCACTGCTGGAGTGATGGATTCCACCGTCAGAAGTGAGAAGTGGAAGCAGAGAAAAACAGTGGCGAGAAAATTTGAGAGAGAGAGCGAAGTTGTTTGTCAGTTGAGGGAGGATGAGGGGCGTTTCCGGTAGAGCTGCTTCTTCGCGCGGCTCTTGGTGGTGGAGAAACTGGACTTTACGGAAAGTCGAAAAAAACGGTAACCGACCCGTTTTTTGCGGAGATGGAAACGCGGTTTCTCCTCCAGCTTTCGGGCAGCTTGCTTCCATCACTGTCAGAAAAAAGCCCTTCTTTAGAGACGCTTTTCGCTTCCAATCCACCAGCTCTGCAACTTCCTCGCTCGCCTTAGTCGATGCACCAACTGCTGAAAACTCTCCTGTTCATCATGCCCAGCTGCTGGAAAAAGCGAAAGATACTGCAGCATCACCAATAGCAGCAATACCACCAATACCTTCAATAGCAGCAATACCACCAATACCTTCAATAGCAGCAATACCACCAATACCTTCAATAGTAGCAATACCACCAACACCTTCAACACCAACAGCAGCAATACCACCAACACCTTCAACACCAACAGCTGCAGCAGCAGACAGAGGAGCAGACTGGAAGAGTAAAAGCATTTCAGCTGCTAGCTCTGCTGCAGACTTGTATACAGAGCAGACATCGCTTGCAATTCCGTTTTACGCATGCGGACGACAAATGCCTGGACAGCGATTGCTGCCGTTGACAAAAGCAGAAGCTGCAGTGCTGTTGCAGTCTACGGTTCGATACTGTTCGCCCCAAGAAGTGGAGAAAGGCATTGTTGTGCGAGTAGTGAAGAAGTCGGCTGCAGTTACAAGCCCAGTATTGAGGTGTATTCGAAACAGACAGTACGGCATTCGAGGTCACGAGCGTTGGCTGTTGCTGTCAGTGGGTGCGTTGACTGCTGCGTCTTTGGCTGCTTTGGGCTGCTGGCAGCTTGCACGCATGCAGGAAAAAAAAGAGTTGATTGAGTTCCGGAGAAAACAACTCAGAAAACCGCCTGTCTACATAGCGCGCGCTCCCTTTCCGTGGTGCGCCAAAACTCAATTTCACTCCACAGACAAGCAGCTTGCCTCTACTGACAAAACTTCAACAAAACCCACACACCCCCCCAACTCTGCTGACGTAGCATCGAATTCTTCCACTCGTTTACTCGAACCGTCTTCAGCTACTCTTCCTGCTGCTGCTGAGGGGGGGAAGGGGCCTTTTTTAAGTGGAAATCGTTGCCCTAATAAAACGAGCCCACAAAGCAGCAGCAGTGCTGCTAGTGTAAGTCCTCAAAGTACTGACTCTCCTCTAAATAGTAGTAGTAGTGGTAGTGGTAGAAGTAGTGGTAGTCTTAGTAGTAGTAGGATTAGTCGCAGTGGGGAGCCTGTTTGTGCTGCTGATTTGTTGTGCAAAAGTGGCTTGAGTTCTTCTGCTGAGAGTGCTGGAACAAGCACTGCGGTTTGTGAGCTTGCACACACAACTGTTTGTGTGAATGATGAAAGGACTGATTTTGAGTCTCCAACAGCAGTGCAGCAGCCGCAGTCGCAACACAAGAGAGAGCAAGCAGATGGGCTAGTTGCAGCTTCCTCAGCGAGTCGAGTAGGTGGGGAGAAAGTGGCTTCACTTCGACAGCTGCTGCAGCTTTTCTCTGAACATATCCGCACATACGCCCACAGCAGCAGCAACAGTAGGATCAGTAGCGAACAGTGGAGCAGTAGCAACGAGCGTCTCTTTCCTGCAGCAAAAGGAGGAGACGAAAACGCAGAGAGCGTGGAAAGCCGAGAACAGCAAGTGCGTGAGTGGGGATATCGTCCCGTTGTTGTGAGAGGCGTGTTGGATACCTCCGTTGAAATTCCAGTGGGACCTCGACCGGGCTTGGAAAACGGCGCAACAGGCTGCGTCATGATCTCGCCGCTTCGCTTAGAAGACGGCAGCGTTTTGCTGGTCAATAAAGGTCACTTGTTGCTGCCGAAAACGAAGCTGCCCGCTTTCAAACCGCAAACGCTGAAACTCCGCTTTCCCTCTGCAAAACAAGAAACTCACTGTTCAGTGCCGAACTGCTCTGCTGCTGCACTAGTCCACCACCACCTTTACCAATGTCTCGAGTCTGGTGAGTCGAGGAAAGCTTCGCAGCCGCAGCCGAGCTGTGCAGGCGCGGTTCAGAGAGAAAGTGTGTGGAACTTGCAGCAGGAGGCTGAGCAGAAGAAACTGCAGAGAGAGTTGTGGAACACTTCTATTGTTCATAAGAACAGCAAAATTGTCGGTTGTGAGGACTTCCGCGACGAACCACCCGGTTGGGTCACTGTTCGAGGCGTGTTGGAGCCCGGAGAGTTGCTGCACAGCAACAGTTTTTTTTTCAAAAAGTTTTTCTCTTGGATGCATGCTGGCAATCGCTACAAAGAAAACCAGTTCTTGTATGTTGTGCCTGAAGAACTTGCTGCCGCGTTGACACCCAAAGGCGTCGTTCAGGACGTTGCTGCTTCTGGCAGCTTCGTTGTCAATGCCTATGATATCCTTTACGACGAAGACGTAGTGAAAGCCCGACAGCAACAAGTGAACAAGCAGCAGCTTTGTAATAACGCAAACCACACACAAAACTCCCAGCAGCTGGCAGGCGTCGTCGAGCAACCACAAAAGCCGCAACAGGCAGTTTCTTCAAGCACAAATCACACACAACAGTCTAGGTGTCGCAGAGACCCAGGTCATCATCACGCATTGTCGAGTAGTCGTTTTTTGGGAGGTTTTCCTGAATCAAGTGCTGCTCTTTTTGGTGCTCCGTCTTCTGATGCTGCTGCTGCTGCTGCTGCTGCATTGAAACCGCTAGATGAAAAGGCTGCTGTCCGAACTGCTTCTTCGCTACAAACCACTCCAACTGCCTCTAGTAGCAGCACTACTGTGAAGACACCCTCGCCTTCTGCTGTTTCTTCTGCATTTTCTTATATGCATATGCCTCGTAGTCTCAGTAGTCTGCAGCAGCAACAAGGCTCGCTCAGTGCTTTATTTGACACTGCAGCAGTGCGGAGACGCTTCATTGATTATCAGCAGAAACGAAAAGATGACTACTTGCTTTTTTGGGCTGATGAACACACTCACTTCAACTACGCTTGTCAGTGGTTTCTTCTCTCGTTCTGCTGTGCTTGCATGACTGTCTACAAATTCATTGAAGTCTCTCACTGGAAGTTCTGAAACGAATCCGCTATGCGCGTGCGCGCAAGACTTCACGAATACCTATATATGTCAAGCATCTCCATATTCGAGAGATGCACATCATATAAATTTAACGCTGTTCAGATTTATTTTTCTCCGCGCATACGTATACTAAGATAATGATGTTTAATATATATATATATATATATATACATATATGTGAATAAATATACTCGTGAGTTCTTTAATTTAGAGCGTTTGGGACTCATTTTTAAATTGCTTCTCATGTGGCTTTCACTCCTATGCACGTCACATGAGCCCAGCTTATTTGAAGTGTAGTCGTCTAGGTATAAACCCGTCTACTTATGTATGTACATATATATATATATATATTACATGTGTGTATATGTGTACCCCCAGTTATTTAGTTGTGCGTTCGCAATGGAATGTATTGATCATTTGTCTTCCCCTCGAGAACTAGCTATACATATGTATGAATATATATATATATATATATATATATATATAAACACTTTGGAATTGGAAAAATAAATATATGTCCTAGCTCATTTGTACAAGATCGACTTCAATGTGCATACGAAATTTACAATATATATATATATATATATATATATATATATATATACATGAATTTATTGTTGGTCGTAGTATATGATGTTACATATATATATGCTCACCTAGTTGGCTCTAGTAAAATTTTCATCTATATGGGAAATGTGAATATTTCGTACTTTCTTTCTATCTCGCTCGAGCAGAGAACCACATCTGCAATATATCATGTGTAAAGCGGACGTCAACCGTCAACCTTTCAGATCGAAAATACTAAAATCAGATAAAATATGCATATGTATGTGTATGCTGATAGAATTACCATCACTATATATATATATATATATATATATATATCCCTAAATATTTTGACTTTATCATACAGATAGTCATATTTGTATTTAATCTGATATATAAATATATATATATATATATTAGGTGTAGAAATTCCTTATGTAAAACAGATCGGAAGAGTATTTCTCGAAAAAAAAATTACTTTCAGGTGTAGACTTCAATTTTACCAACTTTTGAGAGTGATGTGTTCGAATATGGGAGCTCTGTTCATCCTGTGCATGCTCACACTCAACATGTGAAGAAGATGACATAACCGCTGTAAAGTTGTCAGCCGCTCACCTGGTACTGGAAGTAAATTGTATGAAAAGATGGCTGCTTGTTTTTTTTGAACCTTGAGTAGTAAATTACAATTCCTTGCAAGGACTATTGGTGGGCTTGAAACAGCTAGTACGTGTTTTTTGGATCACGCAGTGAACAATAAAGTCTTGATAATATTCAAAACTGAAATGAGCTGGGTGGTGTGGCTTTGAAATATACCGTACAGCATCAAACTTTGCTGAAGTAGGTGCAACCAAGATTAATCCAACAAGAACATACGCATTGCTTGATTGCTTTTTCACACAGACGTGAGTTGCGAAATATATATACATAGTGTATATGTAGACGTAGCTTGCGGCCTGCATAGTTCAGTTGGGAAACATTTTGCAGTGAGATTTAAATATATATAGATATATATTATTTCTATGCGCCCCGCGTATGCAGTTGTGTGCACAGAAATGACAGCTTTCTAGACTTTCGTTCACAATGTGGTTTTTGGTAAAAAATTACATGTAAGTATATATATATATATATATATATATAACGTATATATAAGGTGTGTGTACAAGGTCGAACAAGTATAGTTTTAAATTTACACTTTCTAAGAAGACTGACATTATATATATAAATATATATATATATAATACGAGCGGAGCATCTGCAAGTTCAATGCATTACCAAGCAAATAGGCATATTTGGTTGCGTATGCCGTCAAGTGTTGTTGCTAAAGTATTCTGCTTCAATCGCTGCTCAAAAATCTTTCGATTTTGCGGGTCGAAGGCGCGTAAGATTCATTTCATTGTATATATATATATATATATATATATATATACAAAAGTAAGTTCTGTATAAATGATAGCAGCAATAGGAGTTCCCTGCCAAGTGCCGCGACTTGACTGTGTATTATTGCCACATGAGAAATTCACATATATATATACATATATATATATATGTAGTGTAAAAACATTACAGATATATTGAATTTGAAGTTTACATATTTACTTCTTTCCGTAACATAGGCTTAGCTTTTATGTATGATTATTTTTACACGAATATGCACAAATGTATTCGAGGAACAGGGCCAGGGGCTCACAAGGACACATATATATAGTACACAAGTGTGTAAGTACGTTTATAGCTACAGCACAACCCGAATCGTCAAATTTGTTGTTTGAAGAACATCTCTTTTTTCCAACGTCACTTTCTATTTGTGCTTGTATAGCTATTTGAGAAAATGGTTTCTTGATTAGCGCTCGTTCTATACAAAATTGATTTTACGTCTCTCACTGTGATATGCTGCTGTGGCGAAGCGGCCCTCACTGCTGCTGCCGCATTCGGTGCTGGTGCGACTCAACAGGACATAATACCAAAACTGGTGTATGTATTACAAGCACAAAAGTCACAGACCATTCTTACATGTATATATATATATATATGTATAGTGTATGAATATATATATAAAAAAGTATAGGTCGTAGGCAGTTTCCATGCATTATATCGAATATCACACACACACACACACAGCTGCTGCGATTAAATGGGCTCCAACGATTGCTGCTGGAGCAGATACAAGGCACACACCAAAAAAAAATTAGCAGCAACAGCACAGTCTAATCTAGTTGTAGTTTATAAGAAGCAGCTGTCCTCATATTCATTCCTCGTTGTATGTTCTCGGTGGTGCAATGGAACTTGCAGCTGCTCCGCTCGTTCTCGGCTGTTAAACAGTCACAGCCAGAATAAAAAAACTGCTCAGTTCTCGTCGCTTGTTGAGACTGTTTTAGCAGCAATAACAGTCTGCACACTAATTCTTTAAATACAAGCAGAGCCCGAAAAAGCGAAGCAGATGCGGCCACTGCGGCAAAACAGTTTCGGCGAAAGTCTGCACCTGCGAGCTCCTTCTGCCGTTGCTGCAGCAGTTGATTGTATGAACGGCTGTTTGTTTCCGTAGCAGGTATCGCTGCTTCAGTTGCAGAATCAACGCTGCTACTGCAACTGCTTCCATTTCTGACGAGTACCAGCAGGTTTGGCACGCGCAAAGACCGCAGTACCATTCGCAGGATCTGCTGCTGCGTATTTTTGCTGCTTGTAGGTGTTGATCGTGTCGCTTGGATTCCTATTGCTTTCGTCAGCTGGGTCGCATCTACATTCTTGTGCAAGCACTTGCTTATGATACAGTCGCCACACTCTTCAAAACAAACGCTACGGCGCGAGTTTGAGCCCCTCTTTCTGCTCGTGTTGAGCACTCGCTGCTGCAACAACAACATCTCTTGCTTAAGCTGCTGCTTCCCCTGTGATGGCGCTCTTATTCCTGCTTATCGATACCATCATTCTAAGTCCGTTGTTGCTGCAGCGGCTGTTACTGCGGTTGTTGCTGCTATTGTAGCGGCTGCTACAGCCACCGCTCCTATTCGTGCTTTCTGGAGCTTCCAGACTTGTCTAGCGGTTATTGTTCCGCTAACAAGATGAGCTGGCTTATTAGGAATGAAAGCCAGCAAGCCCTTGCGCAGCAGCAGCAGAGCCATTAAAGCAGCCAAAACAATATATACACATCCATATATATATCTATATAGATATTTGTATATGTGTATGACGGACTCCCACCAGAAGCGGAGCACTTTGGAAAACAGCGACTGCATTTGACCAGCCACAGCAGGGGAAAAAGCAACTACACGAAAGAAGCCGAATAATGTATGCAGAGGCGCTCAACGCGAACACAAACACAAGTAGCACATGCGAAAGTAGCAAATCTAGCACAACTAATATCAGCAGCACAAACACAAGTAGGAGGAAGAGAAACAGATTCACAGCTCCTGTGAAAGCACTAGGTTAAGCGACAGATTCAGCAGCAATAGCATCAACGATGTCACTAGCCACAGCTGCACTAAAACACGTAAAGCAACGCTTGCAATTCCGCCTGCATCAACTGACACCACACTAAGGAAAGAAGAGCAACACGTTACAGTAGCGTCTAGCATACTTTTCACCGAACACCGTAAGAAAAGTGACGGACATCAGGCACCAGATGTATCAAATTTTATTTACTTTTTCCAAGTGGCAAACTTTGTGTTAAGACCAGTTTGATTGCTCCCTTTGTTGTGCTGTTTACTCCAGCACAAGTAGCAGGGATGAAAGCAACATTTCCATTCAAAAGAACGGCAGGGGATGCCCAGGCGAGTTTAGTGAACGCAACACCAACTGCACTAAATGCCCTCAATGTTGTAAGCCAAGAAGCAGCAGCTGCAGCAGCAGATGCCCTTGCATCAGGCAAAGCAGCAGTTTCAGCGGCAGTTGCAGAAGCGGTGAAATCTAGCTAGGCGTTTGGGTCGAAGAATGCCAAAAAGGAGCGCTTAATGGACATGGATCTACACCATATAGTGCAGATGTAACAGCCACAGCCACAGAAGTGAACCACGATTAGGTAGAATATATAAATATCACTACCTATTTGCGTATAGCCACCATCTTATCGTAAGCTTTCAGCCGTTTGCAGTTATCTGTGTATCTGCATATGTCTGCGTACACAGGAAAAGAGTATGTCAAGTTCATTGCATCTGTGCTGTTAGTGATTTCCCCCCTCAGTATCACTAGCCAATTGGTTTGTATCTCATACATACATATACATATATGGTACATATATATATATATATATATATATATATATATATATATACGTACTTTGCGGGTGGCAAGTCCTAATCGTGTGCGTTTCACTCACGTTCAGTACAAGCACCTCATATATTTATACAATTATTTAGGTTCTAATAGCTATCTACTCTATAGCTCCCCAATGTATATCAGCAGGTGGTCTCCATACTGTGGCTTTGATATGGCGTTTATCCGTCGGAAGTCCTGCTGATGTTCTCGCATGCTTGCTTGCTGTTTTGCGAACATCTCGCTGGTGCTGCTGGTGCTTTGAAGAAGGATCCTGATCTGCTGCGATGTTGTGGTTGTCTCATATATATATATATATGTATATATATGTATATGTATCTATGTACATTTAGTATATGTGCTTGCTGGACTCAAGCGCAGGAAGTGGGTATAAGAAACTACAGGCGATAAATCCGTGCTCACGAATTCAGTTTATGTGTATCCTGTGTCTATATATAGCTGTGTTGCTTTTATACGTGGCTTTTGCTGCTTGAGTCTTTCAACTTTATGTGCGGACAGCGAGACTCGCAGCTTCTTTCTTGACGGCTCTCTCGTTCTTTACAGTATGTGCCGAGCTGGGTATGCATATATGAACATATCGCAACATCTGTATGATATCGACAGTGTATATGTATATATATATATATATATATATATAGATATAGATGCTGATTTATACGGTATACTTATTCCTCCATATACATATAAATATATATACATTTGAACTGATACAAATTCGCAGTATACATACATGTAAGCAGGATGTGTCCGCATGCAACTCTATAATGTTATGCAGGTATCTATAATGTTTGATGTGGTGGAAAAAAGGTGCACGAACGACCATACATCTACCGAGAAAGTGTATGTTCACATGTGTTCATATCTCTGTAGATGCCGTCTGGAAGAATGCATTTCCGCACCGCTGGGGCCTCTGTACTTCTTTCTGTTGCGTAGATTGCTGCTGCTGATGACGTCAGATTAGATCCGGCATTTCCTTGGTGCGCGTTTGCAGCCGCGAAGCTGTGGGCTTTGCCTGTTCGAGGATTTGTTGCAGCTTTTTTGATTGTCTACTTAGACTGTGTAGAGGCTGCTGCACCCAATTGGCTTTTTTGCTTTCTCCTTGTTGTTGCGCGTAGCAGTCCATGGATGTCGGAGATGCGCAATTCAACGTAGGCAGCGTTTTCGCTGATGTGTCGCTCATAAGCAACACCAATCAGCAGGGGCTACTTGCTACTGGTGGAAATGAAAAGGTTTTTACGCTGAGATTACTTCTGGTCTCAGTTGAGCTAGTAGCTAGCTATTTTTTCTGGGCTGACGCAACAGCAGGGGCGCCTCAAAAAGAATGCTGCTGCTTCTTCTTTGAGTGAGCAAATTGCTGATGTGCTTCTTCCTGGATTTTCCAGTGTCGCTGGTGGGTACGCTGAAAGTTTCGCTAGTGCCCGTTTTAAGCGAACGCCTCTTCGAGTCTTTAAACAGTTCCATCACATGTCGTGATGGTGGTGGCTCTGATGATGGTGGTGATGGGTAAGCGGCTGCTGCTGATGCTTTTGTTGCAGCGAATAATGCAGAGGACGTTTCTGAGGACTTATACGCTGTATCAGCTGCAATCTTTTTGCAGAGAAGACACATCGTTCCTCTTTTTCCTGCTGTTGGACCAAGTAGAGGAAAAAAGACCAAAAACGCTGCTGTTGAGTGTGTGTATGTGTGTGTGCGCAGTTTTCAACTGCTGCCAGGAGTAGTACTCCGACTGCAACACCCCATACACATTCATATACACAAGCGAACTCGATGCGCAGATGGTCTTGTGTGTGTTGTTGTGGGGGTTGTGTTGATGCTGAAGCTGCCAGCAGAGAGTCGCCTAAGAAAAAGAAGCTCTGCTTTGGTCTTGTCGCCTTCGTTTCAGGCAAGGCTGGAACTGCTCTGCTCTTCTCAGCGAACTCGCCCTCTGTCTGCGCTCTGTGTGTGTGTATGTGTGAATCTGCAGAGAAAAGCCACATTGCACACACTACCGCTACTGCTGTTTCTACTGCTGTTCCCCTATACATTTCTCCTGTTCAAAAGCCACATTGCACACACTACCGCTACTGCTGTTTCTACTACTAATCCCCCATACATTTATCCTGTTTGGAGAGTGATGACAGATGGACAGACTGAAGCTGTGTGAGTATGGGGGCTGTTGAGCTGAAGAAACCAACGACAAAACACAGGCTGTTGTCGTTCTCAAACACCTGCTGCTTGCCCCACACACACAGTGGCAGCTGCTGCAGTCGTTGCGATATTTCAGACACACATCTCAACAGAAAAACCAGCAGCAGCAACAGTTGCTGCTGTTTCAAGAAGAGGGGAAGAATGTGTGTGTTGCTGGGACTCGCTTCAGCAACGTCTTCTGGAGATCTTTTTTGCTGGGATTTTTGCTGCTGCAGAAGAAGAAGAAGTGGAAGTGCCTGCTGCTGCCCCCACTGCTGTGTGCAGAGCTTGTGTGTAGCCCTGCTGCTGTTAAACATTAACAACAGCAGCAGCTGACAGTAGCGTTTCTTTTGGAAAGGACCGAAAGAAGCAAGGGCAGGGGCAGTGGTTTGGCTGAGCAGAGGTTGTTTCATCGTGTGCGTATGTGAAGAGGGCAAGCCCGGCAGCAGTGTAGCAAGTGCTGCTTGTGCAACTCTGGAACGCGACTTTCATTGAACAACGAACTGCTGCTGCTGTGTAGAGAGAAACTTCCAGTGTCTGTCCCTCTGAAACCCTAAAAAGACCAGTTCAAAGCGGCTTTCTTTTCTGTTGGGCAAACTAGTGCCTCTTTCACTGACTCTTCTGCAGCAGCAGCAGCAGCAGCAGCATTTGCCTGGAGCAGCAGGCGACTTGAGTGCAAGAAAGCCGACGCAAAAAGCTGTAAAAGCCTTTTTAATTTATTCTCCACTGAAATCACTTTCAACTCACTCGAAACTAAGGCGCAAAAGAAAAGTGCCTTCTCCACGCCTCGGCTGTCTTGTGCAGAAAAAGCAAGTAAAAGAAGCAGAAGAAGGAGAAGAAGAAGAAGAAGAAAACGGAGGAGAGGGAGGATGTGTGGGTGAAGCGGAAGGCGCGGAATGGAAGTGGCCTGGTTTGTGGCCGTGTCATTGTTGACAGAAGAGGAAGAGCTGAGCCTGGTGGTGCTGGTGGTGCTGCTGCTGCTTTTCTGCAACGATAACGCTAGTAGTCGCGAAAATATCGGCGTTGGAAGTTTCGTCAATAGCAGCGCGAGCAGTTATAGCCACAGCGGCTCCAGCAACAGCCACAGTTGCTTCTGCTAAAACCGCACAAGGGCCTCCTAGTGTTGTAGCAGCAGCAGTAGCAACCAGCCACCACGCGAAATGCAGTTATGTTGATCCTATCTGCACCGGTGGTAGCAACAACAGCAAATCCAGAAGCAACAACATGAAGAGCAGCAGTGCAGACAACAAAACTTTTTACAGCTTTAGCTGCCGTCTCAGTCATAGGAACTCCTCTCGCGGAATTTGTAACACAACAGCAGGAGGCAGAACGGCCATAGCAAGCAATGTCGTCATTAGTAGTAGTAGGAGCAGGAGCAGCAGGAAAGACAAAAGCTCCTCTCTTAGTTGCATAGGTTGAATCAGTTACAGCATTAGAAGCAGTGAAATCTCTACAAAAATCCCGCAACTGCCGCAGCGAGGGCTGCGAGAACAACATTGCTGCAGCGGCACCACCGGCACACGTGGGGCTTCAGGTACAGATGCTATCGTCTAGAAGTGATTGCAGAATTTGTTCGATCTGCAAAGGCACCGAAGAAGCACAAAGCAGCGGTATTTGAAGGTTCAATAGCAGAAGCAAATGAGAAAGCGGCAGCAATATGACCAGTACGCCTCGCATCAGTAGCACTAGCAGGAGTTGTGATCAAATGAGCAAATGGCCCGCCAGCAGAGGTGCAGCAGCAGCAGTAGTCGTGAGAAGTGCCTCAGAGGCGCAGCTTAGCATTGAACAAGTGAGGTGGAGAGAAGAACAGATTGAGGCTCTTCTATAATCATACACATAAGCAGTATAATATATACATGCATATATAAATTTTTAAATAT
Organism: Podarcis erhardii; assembly: GCF_964252035.2. Classification (NCBI taxonomy): domain Eukaryota; kingdom Metazoa; phylum Chordata; class Lepidosauria; order Squamata; family Lacertidae; genus Podarcis; species Podarcis erhardii. The sequence goes on along the minus strand of NW_028292882.1, from coordinate 42,164 downwards.
ATATCTGTATATCTAGGTAGTAGTACGTCTGCTTCATTCGCCTCTATACTCGTCTCTCATATCCTCAGCGTTCTAATTGCTGCTGCTTTGGCTGCCGCTTGCATGCTTGCTGCTTAACTTACACAGGCAGCTGTTGTTGGGGTGTTTTTCTGCTGCTGCTGTGGGTTCTGCTGGCCTCTTGTAGACGCCTCCGCAGCCGCTATTTTTCACATTCTCCACTTCGTCCGCGGCTGTTTCTCCAGAATGTTCTTCAAATGCATGACAGCTGATATTGTGGTTGCTGCTTGCTACTCCTGTGTTTTTGCTGCTGCTCTTGCGGCTGCTCACACAACTTCTTAACCACATAACTTCACGTCCTCTCTTTGACTCCTTTTTAGTAAGTGCTGCGATGATGCTCCTTCATGCCGCCAGTAACGCTATGTCTGCTGTTGAACGCAACTCCTGCTGCCGATGCCCCGCCTTTCTCGCAGTTGCTAATATCACTACTGCATATATCATCCTGTGCAGCTTTCCCTCTCTGTATATACCGTCTCCACTATTGCTGCTGTCCATGCCTGTTTCGAGGCGGCTACAGCTTCTAAGAAACACACAAGTTGCTGCGACTGCTGCTGAGAATTGCGCTGTGATACGACCTCTATTCGAAGTGTTTTCTGTGACCAAGGGCGCTATGTTTGCCCGCTCTCCACGAATCCAGAAAAGGTAAGCGCGCTGCTCGCTTTCCAAATCATCAGCACTAGCATCTCGAGCAACAGCAGAAACACCAGTAACACTGATAGCGATAAAGTGACTGCAGTTATTGTTCACATGATCCGCGACGGTAGCAGCACTAGTAACAGCAACAGCTGCAGCGGTCACAGCAGCAACCTCACAGGCTGCAGCAACATCACAGGATCCAGCAACGTGACAAATAGCAATAGCCGCATCTATAGCTACAACGCCAACAGTAGCTGCACCAATAGCAGCAACAGTTTACGTCCAGCGGCAGAGCACGAAGAAACAGCACCACGGGCAGCTGCAACTGCACCAAATAGTAGCAACAGCTCCATGCCCTAGCAACAGCAACAGCAGCAACACAGAGGCAGCAGCACAGAGGCAGCAGCACGAAAAGCAGAATCTGACGCAACGACAAAAGCCGCTGCTGCGGCAGCAGCAGCCGCAGCAGCGCAGTAGCAGCTTACGCTTGTCGCAGAAGTCTCACAAGAGCGCCAGCGATTCAAGGCATCCGCAGCCAAATTTTGTGCAGCTGCTGCAGCGGCAGACTTAACCGAATCAGGAGCCGCACACCTATTGTAATGATAGCTGCATAAATACTCGCTGTTACAGCGGCTGAGGAGCAAACCCTTCATTTAGTTGTGGTGCAGAAGCTTGGGCAAGAGATTCAGTTGCGAAAGCAAGAACTTAGTACATTCTTAACAACAGCAATTACATATTAGTTTCGTAAGCAGCAGCACCAGCAAAAGCAGCAGCATCAACAGCAATTTCGCTAAACAGCAGCACCTCGTAGGAATGCGCACAAACAGCAGATCCCGCGTGGAGGTATTAAGATTTTGAAGAATAAGCAGTTATACGTAGTGATGATTTGACTCGCAACTACTACATATTGTCAACGAATATCTAACAGGCTTTCTACCTATCAAGCGATCTAGCAAGCGAAAAAGAAAAAAAAAATAAAAAAATATATATATATGTCGCTCTCTCAATCTCTTCCTCTCTCTTTCTCTCTCTCTCTCTTTCCCTTTTATATATACATCTATATCTATGCATACATATATATATATATATATATTATATATATGTACAGGTATTTGTGGAGGTGAGACGGTGGTTTATTCAATTGCGCAGCGGTAGCAGTAGCATAGTTGGACCTTCAGGCATCAAAAGCATCAACAGCAGCAGCAGCAACATATCAAGCTTCGACCGAGAAAGAGTAACGCCGGCAGCGACGGCAGCAGCTGCAGCATATAGAGGATTAACTTTACTTACATGATTGGCCGCTGGAAGATCTGCTGGGAGAACAACACAATACAAACTGCCAATTTTGTTGACTTGTATATATTCACGCAGGTTAATCAATATTTTTTTGCAGAGTATTCAAAACTTTTTAAAAGTGCTGTTCGGATGCTCAGTATAATGCACATGCTATATTTACGCTTTCGACAGCAAACGGCGGACAATTAGGAAACTGCAGTTGGAAATTTGTTTCCGAATAAGTATGAATGATATAGAAGCAGCTTTTACTGGTCACAAATTTGCGAAGTGGAAAGCAAAGAGGAAAACTTGACTTCTATGTGACGGACGAGCGAGAAAGAATTTTTCTTCCCCTCTGACATACACATAAACATCTATAATCTATTCCAGCTCTCAACTGCTTAACGTTCGCCCGCCTCCAGGTATGAGAGAAACGTAAGGCAAGCATAAAAGATGACAGTATTGACTCACCTATTTGTAAGTTTATCTGAGAAATAAGTAATGTATATGAACAATATCTATATCTATACATATATGTATATATATATATATATATTCAATTATACGTTTGTCTGATTATAAGGAAATCACACAACTTGGGAAAGGGAGGCGAGTCACGATATGAGCCATATTGGAAGACAAGTATGGGACTTGTATGATAGTACTGAAGATGTAGCCAGATGGGAAACACGTATTTCCACGTAGTTTTGGGAATATCATATGCGTGTATATATATGTGCATATATATATATATATATATATATATATATATATATATATATATATATATATGGACACATTTGCACAATTTTACAATGCATATACCTACTTTAGTACAACATTGGTTACGCTGTAGAATGACTGATGAACGAAAAAAGTAAGTTTTCTGACTTAAAGGTAAGGACGTTTGAAATGAATATAGATGATAGTCTTCTCATAGTCTCCTCATCCATTGTTTTTCCTTTCTGACCACCTGGTAACCTTTTTCCACAAACATACAGTTGCCTTTTCTTCTTTTCCGCCGCGTCGACTAATGGCCATTTCTGCATTTTTCTTCTTTCCTCTAGCGCGGGAAACTTTTTCCTTTGTCTGCTCTGTTAGCCACTTCTACCATCATGGAATTCTACTCGAATACACGTGTCTATATGATGATCAAGCCTCTGACACCCGCGTAGTTGGGCCTCGTTGTATTGAATCAAGATCTACAAACATCGTAGTTTAACAGTACTAGCGATTTTTCTAATCACTTCCTGACTGCTTTTGTTTGTTTTGGGGTGACTCCATGTGCTATGCGGTATTTTGCTGCTGTTGCTGGAGCTAAAATTTTCGCAGCAACAGCGAAAGAGCAGCATAAGCCACAGCAAAGAGAGTAGGGCAGTAGCTGCTCATGGTGCCACTGTACTAGCAGCAGCGCATTTCTTCTGCCTTGCCATGTGCAATGTGGTCTTTATCTTTCTGCAGAAAAACCTTCATCAATAATGTGTGTCTATGCATGTTTATAAGAATCCGATTAGTAGTGAACGTAACATATATTTTATGTATATATATAGTAAATTATCCAGAATATCGAATCAGTAAACAAAATACCAAGCCCTGCTGACGTAGCGTGTACAAAACTAATTTTTTTATCATGTAAATTCAGTGTTTTTCTTTTCCTTTCTTATCGAGATCTTCTCTGCTTTTGCCGTTGTTTGGAGAAGCAAACCGAAGCGCCTGTTTTCAATTCAAAGAACAAGTGCTGATTTATTTCTTACAATATTCTTTGCACTGTATTCCCCCTTATAAGTAATTGTACATATATGTATATATACGCGAGTAAATCTGTATGTAGATTTACAATCATCAGACTACTTGATAAAGTGTTTGCAGCTCTTCTCGAATCTGCTCGTAGACAATCATCTGAAGCAGAATGAGGGTGGCAATCACTGGGTACAAAAAATTTCACAATCCACACGTGTATATGGATGTTCAATCTCTGCACTGCGCGTAGGAGGGTGCACAACTTGATTGTATGCTGTATATTTCGAAAGCGAGTTCGTAGAGAAGCTGTACAACACTATGATGCAGATATTTAACAGAGTTACACGAAGATATCTCGAGAAGAAGGCTTCCGCGATGCAGCGATATACAGCAAATTAGCAAAAATAAGTTTTTTACATGTTGATCTGCTGGGGTATCGCATGTGCTAGACTTTTAAGTCGCACCGTTGTCCCTGTCAACTGCACTGACAAAATATCCACTACAAGGTTGAATTGACTTTCTCGCACAATTGCGCCCTGATAAGTTGTTACGTAAACAATAGATACGCAGATAAACTAGCTACGTACTAGCCTTTCAGAAAAAAGTTTCCTTTCAACACATCTGTAGAATTCAAGTGCCACACGTGGTGTAATTTTACGGTACCAAGACGAAGCTTGAACCACCGTCTTGAATTCCTTTCATTGTTGTCCTTTTAATGAGACGTCTAAAAACGTGAAACTGCTAACTGATACATAAGTTTGCAAATAGGTATCGGCCAAATGCTGTACACGCATTTTATGCATATACGTGTATATTTGTATATATGTGTATTTTTGCTACAGCTTTCAATTACAGCAGCAGCAGCAACACAGTCAGCAGCAAAACTGTGCAGCCGTGCGCAAAAGAGTCACAACAGCGAACAGCAGCGAATCAACTTTCTTCTATATACATATTATATTCTTCTGGAAAAATGAACATTTTGTCTGTTACAGCATACGTTGGAATGCTGCATTCAAATCTGCAACAGCCTATAGTAGATGCAAGATGGAGCCAGAATGTTGACTGGTAATTTTTTTTTATATGTATTCAAAATAGCGTGACGAAACTAGCGCTTTGCCGTAAAAGTTATCGTCCACGAGCACGCAATCACGCAAGCCCCTTTCTTTATATAATCCTGCTATATACAAGCAAATGTCGAGACAATACTGGAGCTTTGATCTGCTCTAAGATTGAAAATCAAATGTTTCGTGATTATAGTCTCAAGTACTTTTCCATTTGAGCGATTTCGAAAATGCTAGGAAAATGACCCATTTTTTTCGTGCACAGATTGCAGCTCTTCACGAAACAACAGCATCGCAAACGCGTTTCGCGCGGTAAATTCGACTTCTGTTTTTGAACTGGCAAGGGCTCGTTTTTGCAGCTCAATGACCGTCAATTCCGGTAAACTCCGTATTTCATATACGTGCACCTCCACAAATACCGATACGTATATGTATATATATATATATTTTATAATTAGTAGAAATGTATCTTTCAAATGTTGTAAAGACGGCTCCTCCGAAAGCATTCCTTTCAATATGCTTGTATGCACTTACGTGCTTATATATGTACGTAGATCTGAAAAATTAATTGATTTCTGCCACAGCAAAACTGTAAAACAAGTAGTTAGTTTGTGCAATATGTACACGTTTCCCGTGCACTTCTGCTGCTACGGCGCGAAAGTCACTCCTGTTGGTGTATCTTCAGCACCACCACTGCCTTCTCTCCCCCAGCAGTGGTAATCTATTGTGCTTTGTAAATTTTTTGTGGAAACATCCCTTGGGATGTGTAAGCCGACATTGGCTGCTGTGCCGGGCTATTGGATGAAAACCACATGAGCAATATCAATCGTGTTCGAACATATGAATATATGTAGTTTGAGAGAGACGGGGCGGCAGAGGTAAGGCGACACACATATTCATGATATTCTTTTATCGGAGAGAAACTGCATATTAGAACAATGACTTGCGCATATTAATCTAAAATGACGTCCTGTTTGTCAAGTATTAAGATGTACAGCAACCGATATTCAAGCTAGTTTGTCCTAGAAGGATATGTGAACATGTTGGAGAGTATGCACCCATTTTTGAACGGTAACCCATACATATATGTGTATAACTATATATGTATAAATATATAAATATATATATATATATATATTCGTGTAATTGATTCCAACCCTACTATTCTAAAACTTAAATCACCCCAAGCTGAATTGAAGCCGCTCTTGCAACAATGTAGCTGGCAAGCCAGAATAGCACATCACAACTTGAAAATCCCTGCATACATGTGTTCACTACAGACTGTTATCATATGTATTGAATTTTACGTATACCATAGATATGTAAAGCAGCAAACAGAGAACAAAACAAGCGAATTCTTGAATCACATAAACATGATAACTTCATCTACGTGAATCCAAACACGTTATGCACATCAACACACGATTTTATCTGAATGTATATGTGTTGCCTGCACGCGAGTCCGTAACCGTACGGTTCGATTCTTCACGTATACACATATGTATGTATATGTAAAACTTTACCGCTTCGAAAACATGTACTGCAATCGCCGATAAAAGAATTACGAACAGCTATTGCTGCCAACTCGATCGCGCGGAATTAGGCGAAGATCACTTCCATATTTTAGAAACACTGCTGCCGCTGCCTGTGAGGGATTTATGCCCACGCCCTCGCTAGTCACGCAGGCACATGTAGCAGGAGGTATTTGAAACTGAATGGAAAAAGAGAAACAAAAAGGATTACATGTGAAGAGAGCATCCACTCACATCCTGCCTGCTCCTGCACAGGATCAATGTATGATGCTAAAAAAACTTCTCTTTCTCTCTCTCTCTCTCTCTCTCTCTCTCTCTCTCTCTCTATATATATATATATATATATATATACATGTATATGCATATATTTTCCTACTCGTATGTTTACCAGTCGATACAGGGACTTGAAACGTATATCACATACAAATGTATATATATATTTACATGAAGAAATGTAATTATTTGTCGCAATGAACGATGCCATAAAGCTTGCGCAGTTCAGCAATCCGAACGATCAGTATACATATATATATATATATATAATGTAAATATTTATATATTTGAGGTGTTCAACGGCATCTACAATACGTCTGGGGCTGTATCTACATGTTGAATAGTCTGTGCACACGGGTCGAAATACAACCGGCGTGAAGCATAAGCACCTCATGAAAAAAGCATGCCTCCCCTAAAACGATGAGTTAGCTAATATTGGAAGCGACGCAGGAAAGACAGGAAGCGAACAGAAAGAGATTGATAGGAGACAGGCATTTGAACTCCGTTAAATAAAATCTAAAAGGAGCACTTTACGACGAAAGCCGAAAATGGGTAATTCAAGGAAGGGAAAACATTATGCAAAAACAAAGGTAGAAAGAGCGATTAGCACAACAGAAAAGATATTTCCAGCAGATATTTTGCTATCAGGTATGATGGACTGTCAAATCTGTTTATGTAGCCAAGAATATGTGCACATCAATATATATATTTAAATGTAAGCAAAAATATGAATACTTGTTTTATTCTGTGTTAACATCTCCGCGATTTTTGAGTACAATCTACATTTTCGTGGTGAATGGAGACATCAAAAAGATGCGAAACTCAAGGGGAAATGCATTTCCAATTGGGGTGTTGCATGCACTATTATATGATATATACGTATAATTGTGCATACGAAAAGAGTACATATGATAATTTTGCTATTATATATACCTGCACTAAAATACTAAAGCACATTATATATGCATAGGGAATATATATATATATATATATATATATATATATATATATATATATATATATATATACGAACAGAAGAGTGTGTCTTCAATATGCACGGAAAGGAATGCATTTACGGTTTGTATGCAAACACAAAAAAAACAAGACGCAAAATCTAGTATCCACGGAATAAAAACATTTTTGCTTCATGAAGCCAAACGCAATAGTGACTAAATCCTTTTCAAATGCGATCGTGACTAAATCTTTTCTACTCCAGTAGTAGTAGCGCAGAACCCGCGCAGGGCTGGTTTACTAGTAGATATTATTCGAAGGAACGTACTATACGGATTTTCAACAGATGCGACTCGTGAATTCAAAATCCGCTCTACTTTAGTAAAAGCACAGCTGGTCAATCTCGACTGATTTTGCAGAAGAATAGAGACGTTACCGTGCAGAACGCTTCGTACAGGGAAGATACACACGTACATACATTTGTATATCAATACAAGTATTGATATACTTGCATCAAATCAAACCACTATATATATATATATATATATATATATATATATATATATATATATATATATATATATCAACATTTTCAATGATATGCGTGCAAAGCGTTTTACTTCAGTTTACATTCTCAGCGGCGAATTTAACGACGGCGGAGAAAGGCGTATCATCCGGTACTGACAAGACGCGGAAAGGCTGTTTGGCATCAGATGCCAGGGTTATTTTGAATGTTACGTTGCTGCTACAGTAAAGAAGCAATACAGTGAAAAAAAATGCTTCACATGCAAGACACACATGCGAATGAATGAGGGCAGAAGTGAAAAATAATACACTAGACAAGATTTTGAACATCCACATATATATATATATATGAATTCAAAGGAATACGAGCAGAAATCATTTCCAATTCAAAATTGTGTAACAGAATTTCAGCATACTTGATACGCAGGCAACGCTTAAAAAAATCTTCAAAAGGAAGTACACTGAACATAAACCGATGCTGGGCAGCACCTGAGTTGCAAATACGCAAATACATACTCTAGTGAAGCAAACTGTGGGTATAAAAGTACACTTGTTCATATATTCGTGTCTCTGCCTAGCCACAACTAGAGTCATTCCCAAACAAGTTGGTTTGAGCTAGGTATATAAATATATATACATATGTAAACATATATATATATATATATATATATATATATATATATATATATATTCGCTTTTTCCTTCAGCTCACATACATATATATCATATGGAGCTGTGTGAATCTGACTCAAGCTGTTATCAAAAAACACCAGCAAATACGAATGGAAACTTTTGAGATGGCGAATTCTTGATTTATACGTATCATGGACTCATGAGAGCTTGAAAAAACCTCTTTTATTCCTCAGCAGTATGCAGAGAGTGTCTCCTCACAAGCCAAAGCAAATGAAACGAGTGCGACGATATCAGAACAGCCTCTACACCAGTAAAAATTCCCTTGGACAGGCGCCTTACCTTGTTTCCACCATTGCGTTCTCAATGCTGAAAAGAGAAGTTTCTGCCAGAACCAAAGATATATCATGCAGCTCTAAAGCTCAGGATTGTATGCGCTCTTACAATTCCGGCTGAACAATAGAACATTCAGTAAAGAGCGACGAGCATCGTTACTTAGGAATGAAGGAAAAAGGCTCAACTCTTGACTTCAAGACGGAGCTCCCCGTGAAGACAGAAACCTTAGCCTGACTATACCTTGAGAACCTTTTACCGCAAGAGCGCATTGAGGGATTTCAATGCAATTGACGAGATCCACCTCCTTTTTTTTCTACCAATGGCTAGAAAAGGTGCGGCCAAAAGAATTTAAACTACCGCGCATTATAAAGTACACTCAACCTGCCAATATTTTACATCGTCTCTCTGGACACAAACTTACAATGACTAGCAGCACGTTTCGTAGCTAAAGCATTACAAACATATGGAAAGCATATCAAAACTTTTGTCTTTCTGCTCGAGAACTATTCTCCGACAATCTTAGAAACCCCGCTTTGCAGTTGTAATTTTATGGTTTTATCACGACTCTAGTAATTTTGGATTAAAAGAAAATTTTCTCATATGCGTATACCCAGAATAAAGTATATATTCCACAATCTTCGAAGGGGATTAGCTTTGACTCGGTGCTTCGTTCTTTTTGTGGCCCTCATGAAGAACTTATCGAGCAAAAATCAATTTTAACATAATTTGTACATATCTTTGTACCGCTCATTGTAGATATTGTTGGATATAAGTAGACAATCATTCGTATGCTTGGAGGTCCCGCTGCAGAAGACCGGTTAATGTATGCATGTTCATCATTATTGCAGACCCGTAGTGTACATGCGGGTTGGCTAATTTTTGGCGTGCGTTCTTTTCTTTAGTGTTACAAATCCGTTTAGTTGCGCCTCCAACGCCATTCGTCTTGATTCTGCTGATTCGCGAATTTGCTGCACGTCCGTCTTATTCACTGAGCTGAAAGGCAAACCTTATGTCTGCAGAGCTCTTTTTAACACCTGGTAAAAATCACTACAACATGCTACACACTCCAGTTGTTCCATAAAATTATCAAACACGGAAGGGTTTTGAGGACATTTCTTCTCAACAGGTGAAGTGAAAAAGGTTACCCAGAAAGAGCCGGGATGAAAACTGCGAAAAGTGGCATGAGACAAACTTTCCAGGAACGATGTAGGGAATTACAAAAAAGCTGTGTGAACGAAAATTATAGTATTTTAGAATCTGGCGTAAACGGAAATTCCACCTGTCGTGAAAAATCTACACTTCTTGCGCTGCCACACTCAAATATTAATCTGTATAGTGTGCCCCCTGGAACCCATGCAGCGTATTATACATCCTTTTACGCGCGGTTGAGGTACAAGTTTGGTTCAAGCGCGAAAAATAAACCAATGCGAAAACAGCAATCAACTGCGCTTTGCAGACACGTACATATATCCATATATTCCTGTGTTTTTTTGATGACGGAATTGTGAACTCTAAGATTCCAATTGCTTGTAGACATTGTATAGAAGTCATGTACATTTAGCTATACAAGGATGGATATATTCTCCAGTGACGCTTGCTTTTGCCCAATTACGTCATGCCTACTTCAGCTTGAAAGTGTTAATCGACTTGTAGGGATAGGTGTCTTCTGCCGATATTCGAAAAACTGAGGCTGGAATTTTCAACGTATTGCGTAGTGCGCTGCCGTTACCGGGTATTATTTGTCTATCAACCTTATGTAAAACGGATTATTTGTCCTTCAAGCTGATATAATGCCTTTACATGCGGCAGAGTGAGAATTATCTCTTGATCAGGCAGAGAATGATTACAGCAGTAGAGTTGCAAACGTATTAAAGAGCATGAACCATATTAGAAGTCTTTCCTTCTCGCCGGTATGCAGCGTTGGCCATCAATATTAGGAAGAACGAAGTATACAAAGGAACCACGTCAATGCGCATGAACAGTACCCGTCAATCCATGCCCTCGCCGGATGCTCTTTTGAGAATGTGGCTGTAAATGGGACACATCGCGTGTGTGGGATTCAAAATTGCAGCATTAGTTATGCCGTATTCGAATGTTAGTGGAAATAATGGTTTTATTCTATCCGAGCTGGATAAGCATTGCGAAGTCTGCACATAATATGCTGCTGAGCGAACCACAGGTTGTTACAGAACCTCAAAGTCGGCATGATATTATACAATTCCGAGCAGCAATCTACAATCACATTACAGGACATAACAAGGGGCACTGTATTGATAACTAGATAGAATAGTGTTACGCAGCGCTGACCAGGATAGTGTTGTGTTTACCACACTTTTAATCTCGCGTCATGCCACGTACACAATTAGTGCGCTGCGGAGTGAGCTTACATACGTCTTGGACAGCAGTCGCAAACTAAAATATGCACTGCAGAAGTTACTTTGGATACGCTTGATCAGAGGCAGCGACGAAGCGGCGCCAAGTGGGCAGATCCTTGTCTAAGACAACGCTCGCAGAGTATATACGTACACTGCACAAGTCATTTTGGATAAGCTCGATAAAAGCAGCGGTGTCGCGAAGGCAGTGTCAACCGAGTTTCTATTTAACATCTTGTCGAAGAATACTGTGTGGGATATGCAGATGTTCCATGACTCCAACACATGATTTGGTATCATCCTCTTATGATTCATTGGTCTCGCACGCCTACATTCTCTAAGGGAAGTGGCAAGGCAACATGCTTCTTGCACAAAAACCTGGTACCTTTACCAGACGGGCACCGGATTGCTCTGGAGCAGGTGGCCATCTGCACCCGAGCGTTGAATGAACTTCGAATTGCATGTATAACAACACACCCCTCCCAGATTTCTCGAAAAGCTCGAGCAGCTTCTAGAGCGACAGTAATGTTAGGAATAAGAGTCAAATTCGATGGGAAACTAACGCACATTCACACGCCTAGAGAAGAAAAAACGAAAACACCAGTAGCTCTGGTTTGACATAAGTTTCCGTGTATGCAGGCTCGCTGTTCTATGTGGCGTAACAATACCACATTCTGTGTACAAATTCTCTTCGCCTTGGAATGTTGCTTGATACGATTTCGCTTATTGTGTCGTTTTCACTCATCTGATTGAAATGCCTTGTTGCCAGCCTGCCTGCCAGTAAAGGGTGGGAACTGACACCCCCTGTAGACTCAAATGCGGAAGATATGTACAGCTTAGCGGTATAAAATTGTTCCCTGTCCAGCGCAAAAATTTTGCTTTGTACAAACTGCATGTCACTTTACACAAAATCACAAAAATCTAGCTTTTCATCCACAGTCTGATCGTGTGTAAGGGACATGAGGCTTGCGTCGTTCCCGCTGTACGGACACCATGATACGCTGAGAGGTGGTGCGTATTCCGCGGCCCTGGGTAACTTAGGGATACAATGACGGGGCCCCCGAAGTTCTGTAAATACTTAAGGTCAACGTGCCACCAATAGGTCTAAATGCTCAATGTTTCTCATTCATCTTCAATTTCGACAAGTTTTAACGGATGAATGGAAATTCAGGCCCGCATTCCGAGGATCGATGTCTGTAAATCGACGGTAGCGGAACTGTGTTAAGAAAGCACAAGGGATTTCAAAAGAAGTTTTGACCGGAAAAACCTCGCTGTAACAAACCTCTAAAAGCAACCTTTGCTCCCCCTTGTTTCATCGTAATAGCCCCTTTCTTCAGAAGATGCGTGTCGCAACCGATCAATCTATGTTACTTGCTGGTCTCCCGCACAGGACAAGGCAAACGAAAATACACACTCACAAGCACCCATCGTCGCATTTATAAGTTCCATTTAGACTAGCTTCCATCGAAATGCAATACAATGACAGAGCCTCCACTTCAAAGGCTGTATCTTCCGCAGCTGGAATATGAGGAGCGACTAGTTACGCCCAGCTTTTATATATACCCGCTAGAAAATAGGTGTCAGCTATGAGGGGGGGGGCATTTGCTTGCCTGATCAGCAACATATACCTTACGAAATGCTTGCAGGCGAAGAACAACTCAACCCCGCTCAGGGCTGATTTCACCCGAACTGCTGCTTCTACTCTAACAGCGGAACCATTGAAGGGGCCACATTAGCAGCAGCAACAGCACGAGAAGAAATTGGCGATTACGACTGAAGATCTGCCTCCTTTCTCGTTAGAGTTTATTGTCGACCGACCACCATAATGTAACTTTCCTACAGAAGACGATTCGGCCTACTCCCCCTTATTTGGGTAAAACCACCTCTAACCGGCTATTGACATGAGGGGAACACGGCTTGAGAAGCAAAGTTTCTGCTTCAAGCCTTTGTAGAATTTGTGAAACATTACAGAGAGCATGCATTTGATGCGCCGAACACGAAAAATGTCTACAGCATGCGCGAAAAACTTTCTCGTTGCTGACTTTGCAAAAAGTAAAACCCAGCGAAAATATACCTGATGTAGAGATCCCGCGGATATCACTAAAGTGTGTAAATATTCCTGTATAAAATAGTAAATTGTAACTTTTACAAGAAAAAGATGCATACATGAAGCGAAAGACTTTCTGTCAAGTAGACGAAGAATCTGATAGAAATTTTTTTTTTTAAAAACGAAAGACAAATCTTCATCACGCACGCCCCGCAACGAACCAATCCTCGGCGGCGCGTCGTGCGCAAGCCATTTTTTTGCTCCACTTGCTGCACCCGTAAACTGCGAGGCTAGCTTGAAGCGGAGCCGTTTTTTCAAATTTAAAGCGATTGAGTTTATCTCATGCGTCACTGTACTTTACAAAAGCGGAACAGGTGCTACAAGCCTTTTTCAAGGCAGACATCGAAAACTATTAGGGGATCCCTTACTGCACACACCGTCGGCTTCCTACAAGACTAAAGGTGGGTGAACACATTTTCCCATCTTTGCACCGTGCTCAGCTGCTCCTAAAAAAAAGCATCAACGAAGATTCTCAAACAACTAACGAAGGACTGAGATTGCGGCCTACGATATTGCATGACACGTGGAGGATAATTCGGGAGTGCTTATTAATGTCTCGGCATTGCTACAAACCCCACACCTGAGCTGACCTGTGTGCACGACTTGATTCCGACGAGTACGGTCACCTCCACTCGGTAGATCTTGGATTCCAGAATTGATGCTGTGAGGCGCCACAATCACCACCCGGTATACAATCAGCTCATTACGAACTGTTTCGGCTACTGTGGCGTGAACGTCTTTTACAACAGGATTTCTTATTCATCTAAAATGCCCAGCAGCGGTCTTTTTGGCGCACTTTTCTGTGGTCTTTAATTGCTTATCAATTGAATCGTCTTGTTGTGCCCTTCCCCGGTCTGATATGACTGGATCACAGCTCTGTCTCCCGACAGAGAACACTGTATGCGATACACAAAACCTCACAATTTCTGATCCAGCGATAAAAAGCTTTTTCCATTAAAACAAAAAAGCCGTCTCCCACACATCTTCCTCGCGCCCGTCTGGGAAAGCTTGCTTACTGTGTAAAAAGTTGTCAAAGGAAAAGTTTATAAGGTAATCACTGTATGCAACAGCAGCCGTTACAACGCCGCTGTTGCATACAGTGATTATCAGCCAATATGTGTTCATGCTATCCCACTTGTGCTAGTAAAGAAAAACCTTTGCGTTTGGTCTTAAATGCACAGCGAGCCAGATATAGTATTCAGTCGAATGCATTAAAGCTGCCTGTAATCGTGTAGTCGAAATTTCACAGCAATCAGTCATGAAAGATTTTGCGTAAGATAGACGTTGCCACAAAACTGGCGTTGACCGCACACTCGCTCGGCTACAAAGCAACACCACTGCCCATACACACGCTGCCCCGTTCAGTTTTTACCAGATGTCTCAGAACAGCTAAAGATTACGCATGCAAGACGGATACACGTGTGCTTTTTACATACTCCCCATACAAGCATATGGTGGAACACAAATATATATATGCAAAGATACATATATATATAATAGATCTTCTCCAGCGTAGATACACATGTCTACGTATACATGCATGTGACCCTAGGTGGAAGAGTTCATATTCTATGTGTAAGCATTCAGCAACTTCGCAGTCTAGGGTAACAGGGTTTGCTACGGCTTTTCTCACAGCTGTCGTCAGCTGACGCCAAATTTTACGTAGGACATCTAATAAAGTTGTATAGCATTGTCAATCGCGCGTTTCTTTTTAGAGCAATTGTGTTGCCATTGTCGACTAGCTTGAAGCCTCCCAGTGATGTACAGTAAATACTATCTCCAAACTTTTACGACCTGTAGATACACAATCAAAATTTATACGCTGCCGTCCTCAGCCCGTAATGTACAGGAAAACACATCTTATACAATGATAGGCTATAAACATGAAGAATCCGGTAAGCACAGGAATCTACCCCAATATATCGAGCAGCCTTCAAATCTCCGAGTACAATTAGTATTTGGTCACACTCCTACGGTCTCAGGTGCTGCGGAATTCAAATGAGGGGTCAATCATTTACTGGTTCTATTCGACGAGCGAGTGCAGAGGTGCTTTGCTGCAGCGCCACTTCTCCAATTTGCAAAGTTTTGACTGCCTTAGCCTTCCTTCCCGCCAGCCGGCAAAATCATACTTTTATGCAACTTTCATTACTCGCCCATTTTTACATACAGTGTCAAACATCTTCAGACAATACATATACGTATACGGGGTGACGATACCTGCGAGTGCTCTGGACTGTTAGATGCTCTGCACCTACAAATCCAGGAATTCCCATTTCTCAGATCATGTGCGTTTTTGGCACCACGGCTACGAAAAAAATGTCTATGACTGCTCGTCAACGCGCGAAGTCAGACACACTATACCTTGGAGTAGTAGCCATAAGCAGCTGCTTTTAACAATGCACGAATGAAAGCAACGTTGGAAGGCGCATGCAACAGGCGTACTATTTCGCTTCGGAAACGTCAACCTGTCTACATCAATTGGCTTTTTGCTCAAGCTTTCTAATTGGATACCGCGGAATGGAGGTGTTAAAGTGGGGAGAAGTACTGCGCCCTAGCTCCCCTGCGTCGACGCCACTTTGATAATCAAGGGCGATTGCATCGCAACCTACAACGAGACCTCTGCAACTTTCTCAAAGGTACAAAGCAAGCCCATTTTCCATTCTCTTTAAATGTGAAAAAGAGCATAAAGAAGTGCGGATCAGATCTTGGCGTCCCAGCTGTCCATTTATGTGAAAACCGAGACATCCAACAAAAGCTGTTCGCAGTGGACGTTTCTTGGCATATCGTCCTTTCAAGCCCTTATATATGAAAAAGCAATTTCGAGCGCTAATCCGTGTTCCGCCGTCACTATTCTCATAGCATCAAGTTGTATTCAACTTGAGTGACAGGATTAGATGGAGAAGTCGACGAAGCCAACAACCGCAGGCCGTGAGGCATTTTTCGTTTTCGAGTAAAAATTTCCTATGGTCAAGCTATTTTCACTGTCTGTATTTGCACCCGATCTTTTTCTTTGTCTTCTGTAAAACGTCTCATCAAAACGAAGGCAACATATGCCAACGACTGTGCAGGCCAAACACACCATATCGCCCGCATAGAAAGAAAAACAACAGCAGCTGGTTGAACAGCGTTAGGAGTATTGCTGTTTTGGGGCAGGTGTCACCCACTGTGTTACGTTCATCTAAGGACGCGCACAATAGTAGAATCTTGTGTCTTCTAGAATACATTGGTGTTACATATACCGGGCCGGTTGCTCCACTTGATCAAACATTGCTACTGCCTTTCACTGCAGAAAATTTTACTTCTTTTTGCAACCGTGATGTTTCCGCCCCTCTCAGGCGTCAACCTCTTTTCGATATGCGCAAGTCCTGTATTTTTTGCAGTAGCGGATGTTACCTCATTCTAATGCCGTCGCGATTTCTGTTATTGCAGCGGCTTCCGATGCAGTTGCTGGCGCTCACTAAGTGCACTAAACCAAGGGCAAAATGCACATAATACCAAAACACTTGCCCTGCACCGTTCCTTCAGCTGTGAATGAATGGTATTGCGTTTCGTTATGGTTGTTTCGTTAAGTGCAGCAGTAGAAGCACGAGCAATTCGGCCGGTTCTACTAGTCGCATTCACCCTGTTTCTGTGAAAGCGTTTTCAACGTAAGGACAATTTAGTATACCGCAGAAGCCGCCGCAGCATTTGTTTGCCGATTACCGGAATAGCGCTGGTCTATGCTGTTCTTCAATTACTGCAAACGTATTTCAGAAACGCCTTTGCGAGTCTGCTATGCGGTTGACACTAAAATTCATCACGAATGTACCTGAACCCACATAGCTGTTTTACTATCGTATAGCGCACCTTGATAGCCCTTGCGTTGCCTTTGTCAGAATATCTGCTGCGTGCTGCTGCCGTTGCATCTGTTTTCTTCCTGCCAGCTGCGCGTATGTAGTTCTGAAGTCCCCCTAGAGTCACCCAATGCGAGGGCAGCAACTGTGCGGAGCGAATAAATGCAACATGGAGCGACAGATTAGTAAATGAGACTTCAAAGAATGCTTTCACTTGTCTAAGGACGCATAGCTATACGTTGCTTGGATTGCTACTCTCCTATACTCATTATGCATCTCATTTTTTTTAATCAATCCCTTTTTGCTGTTATGCAGCTGGATCCTCCTGTGCATGCTCACTATTCCAGGATACTGCCCTTGCTCTACTGCTGTTGCTGCTAATCCGACAGGCAGTGTAGCCACTTCTTCTTTGCAAAATTACAGTAATCTTTATTGCATTACACATCAGCTTTCCGCAACAACTGCCTGCCAGTTCGCCCTCACAACAACTGCACAGGCAGCTTCTCGTTTCGCCGCTGCCCCGGCTGCACACTTGCAAAGATTAGTTGAGCTGCTGTGAAGCGAGTACTTATATAGTGACCTCTGACAACGCTGCTTGGACGCTTTTTATATTTCTACTTGTGCAGCTGGTGCTTCAATTGCTGAGGTGTGCTGTCGGCGCGAGCAAACTCATTGGCAACTATATATGTCGCTTTTACATTGTGTGAAACATTTTTTCAATGGGATATGGCAGAATGCTTCCAAGCGCAGCAGCAGCAGCAGCATCACCATCAGCAGCTGCAACAGAATTCGAAGGAGAGCAAGTGAGGCAGCTCTGCGAGCAGGACGACCCACAATACGGTGGCATAGAGGGGAGCAACTGCGCCTAGATGTTTTCAATACTCCAGTGTTTATCTCAGTTACTGCTTGAGTAAGGATGCGGTGAAGTCACCGGCACCAGGATGATTCACTTAATTCTGGCGACTGTGCTGCTGCACTCTGCCAGCTGCATTAGTTGCTGCAGCAGTGGCAGCGGCCGCAGCAGCATCTGTGCAGCAGCAGCAGCAGCACAACGCCCCACGCATTGGAAGAGGCACTCCTGGGCTGAACTGATGCGAATGCGGAAAAGAGGGGTATGGTGTATAGCGCTCTGTCCAACCTACTGTAGGTGGATTTCTTGGCAACGCAGTAACGCTGTGCCTCACACCGTTCCCACTGTTTACCAAAATAGGGCCGGAGTGGGAACTGGGCTGGGAGTCACACATCAGTTGCTGCTGCCGCTGTTGCTGCTGTTCTGCTTCCTCTTCTTGTTGCTGCTGCTCGGCTTCCTCTTCTTGTTGCTGCTGCTCGGCTTCCTCTTCTTGTTGCTGCTGCTCGGCTTCCTCTTCTTGTTGCTGCTGCTCTGCTTCCTCTTCTTGGTGCTGCTGCTCTGCTTCCTCTTCTTGTTGCTGCTGCAACAGTTCTAGCGGACGTCGTTGCCGCTCTATACGTCTCTGCAGCACCTGATTTCTCGGGGGGCGGTCGATATCTTGCACTTGCTGCTGCTGCTGTTGTTGTGCTGACGTACAAGCCTGCTGTGTCTGCTGCCGCTGGTCCCCGGCTGTCTGCGTTCGCATCGCCAATACAGACTCCACTTGTACGGACCTCTCTTCGGCGGGGTAGGCTGGCAAGCGAACACCATCTGCCGTAGTCTCTCCAGCTCCCATCATCACAGCAACTTCACGCCGTTCCATATGTCCACACGATTGATTTCTGCTGCTCCGCCCTCTACGTCCCGCAGATAGCACCACGCGAACAGAACTGTATATGAATGAGTCGTGAGATCCCACACGCTGCGACTGCATTTGCCGCTGGGGACTAGACTGCTGCGGCTGTTGCTGCTGTCCGCCTCTCAGCGTGGAACGTTGCTGCAACTCTGCGTGCTGCTGCGCCTGCTGATGCTGCACACGCTGCTGGTGCTGCTGCAGCTCATGCAGCTGCACTCCTTCTTGGGAAGGGCGCTGCAGATAGGACATGGGATGAGCCATATCGAGTTGTGCAGGGTGCTGCTGCTGCAACAAGTTCCGTGCGTTTTGCAAGTATACCTGGTGCTGTTGCATGTGCTCCTGCTGCACGTTCTCTTGCTGCCCTTGTGAAGCTGCGAAGCAAGCCTCAGGAAGCAGCGGATATACATAGGCGTGCGGCATAGGTTCTAGAGGTGGATATGGACTGTAACCAGTATGCGGGGGTAGGGGAGGAAAGGGAGGCGGAGGCATTGGCTGTTGAAATTGCTGCGCGTGGAGCTGGCGATAGAATTGATACTGCTGGTCCAGGAAGGGCTGCACTGAGGTGGAGAGTTGGGGTTGCGTTGCTGTCCCACCTGCTGCGGAGTATTGTGAAAGACGTTGTTGAGGCAAAATCAGTGGGATGGGTGATGGCAGCAATGCTTGAGGATGCTGGTGCTCCATGCGATAGGGCTGCTGCTGCGCATCAGAAAAAGGGTAAGTATTGTAACCTGGATATGCCGCTGCTTGTCTTCCTCTGGCATATACGCATCCATTAGTGTTTTCGCTTTCCTCCCTGTTGCTGCCGCTCCAGAATGGTGATACGCCAGGACCTGCAAGCCTCGCTGAGACTTCAGAGTGGCAAGATGCTGCAGCGGCTCCTGCTCGTCTACTTCCTCTTGCGCTTGTTGCGCGGAACTACTAGCAGCTGACGCATTAGTAGGCACAGATTGATGAGGAGGCTGCTGCTCGGAGGCCAATGGGGTGTCATGATCATGGCTACCATTGCTGATACTGGCCATTTGGGTTAGTGAAGTAGAGCTGCTGCTGCTGCTGATTTCCCGCCCGCGCTCTAGCACTCTCTCGGCTTTGCGGCTGCAAGCGAAGACGCTGCTGCTGTTGCTGTGGCCTAGGCCGGTCAGAGGTGACGCTTTCCTCCACCTTGGCCCTTGCTGCTGATGAAGGCACCGTACTGTCTCCAGTCCGTGCTACAGCGGTGGAAGGAATTGCATCTGGTTGCCGAGGCAGCTGCAGCGATGGTTCAGTGTCTTGCCGTCTTCCCCTCTGCTGCTGCTGATGCTGTTGCCTATTTCGCTGTCTGCCACCTTCTTGATTCGTGTGTTGCACGTGTGACAGGCGTACTTGCTCTTCATGCTCTGGCTGTTGCTTTTGGAGCTGCTGTTGCTGGTGCTGCTGTGGCTCGCGTCGCAGAAAGTACTGCTGCGTGTCTGGATTCCCCCGTGCAGACAAATGTTCACAAGCACTCCTCCTGTTTCCGCTAGTATTAGCAGGAATGAGACTTGCAAAGCGGCTGTCGCTACTGCTTCTGCGTCTGCAATTGTCGCCGGTAATATTTCTGTGGTATATGCTTCGACTGCTGCTCGACAAAGTGGTTGCTGCTCTGCGTCTGGCTCTCTCAGGGGGCGAGGAAGGCAACGCAGGTGCTTGCTCTTTCTGCTGCTGCTGGGCAGCCTGGCAGTCCTGTCTTCTGTGCTGCTGTCGTTGCTGATCTATGGGATGTCCTTGCTGGGGCCTGTCGCCAGGCGCCAGCATCAGCTGCTGATGATGACAAGAATACATTAGCAACTGTTGCTGTTGCTGTCGCTGCATGGAAGATGGCAGCACCTCCAAGGATGAGCTCCGTTGAGAGCTGAGCAGGGAAGTAAGTGAATGCCTTTGAGGTCGTTGCTGCTGCTGTGCTTCCTCCGGTTGCTGCAGGTCCTGCTGTTGGTGCTCCCTCAATTGCTGGCTAGGAAGCTCATGCAGCAAATGCATCATTTGCTGCGGGTGAGGCTGCTCCGGGAGAAGATGGGATTCTCGCTGCTGCGAGAACTGCTGCTGTTGCTGCAAGTACGGCTGCTGTTGCTGTTGTAAATACTGCTGCTGTTGCTGCAGATACTGCTGCTGTTGCTGCAAGTACTGCTGCTGCTGCTCCGGGTACACCTGTTGTCGCGGATGCAGCTGTTCACCCAGATGCAGCTGCTGCTGATGAAGCAGTTCATACTGATGCAGCATTTGCTGCTGATGCAGTTGCTGGCGGTGGTGCAATTCCTGCTGTTGACGCAGTTGATGCTGCTGTTCCATCTGTTGCTGCTGCAGCTGTTGATGGTGGTGCAGGTGCTGCTGATATAACTGCTGCTGCTGGAATAGCTCTGGCTGCTGAAACGACGTGAAGCGCAGTGGGTGAGGAGAAGGGTTGAGAAGGTGCTGCTGTTGCCGCAGTTGCACTTGCTGATCTTGTAGTTGCTGATACTGCTGCAGCAATTGCTGTTGCTGATTCTCCTGATGCTGCTGCTGCTGCAATTGTTGCTGCTGATGCAGTTGCTGTTGGCGGTACAGGGAGATACCCCGTTGCTGAAGCTGTCTGTACGAGGGTTGCGATCTTTGAGAGTTCTGCTGTAGTTGCTGCTTCCGCACAAGCTGCTGCTGCTGCTTCTCCTCCTCCTTCTCCTGTGAAAGTTGCAGGTAGTGCGGCCGTGACTGGTGAGTTTGGGGCTGCTGCTGTTGAGGCTGTTGAGACTGCTGCTGATGCCGCTGACGCTGAAGAAAGAGAGCAGTGAAAACAGAAGCTTGGCGCAAATCCATTGAAGAGTGAGCGAAGCGACAATTTCCATTTGCGCGGCACGCGTGTCCATGCAACAGCGACGGACACATCTTACTGCGTGCAAACACCCTGCAACAGCAGCACAAAGAGTCAAAGCAGCGCTATCGATTTTTGTAATCCAAGGTAAGTGCACCTTCAAAGACTGTAAAAGATTTTAATTGCCAATTTCTCATTTAGCACAGGTTCTTCAAGGAATCCCTATATACGTAGATACTACACATGCATACGTCTATTACTAAAATATCTACACTGTACATATGTATATGTATATATATATAGATATATCTATGTAGCGACACATGGACATGTTTAAATTCTATATTTTTCTGTCTAAACTAGTATATACATAAATCATCTTTTTCGTTGTACATGTGTTATGTAGAAGTTTCCAATATGTAGATATCACATACAGGTCGTGGCAGCAGGCAAGGCAGCCGTGACACGAGCAAAACGTCAGAGCAGTACCAGCTATATAACTTACAATGGCACAGTCGGCAGCAGCGTGATTTGGTGCTGCACGGAATGAGCACTCGCGGTAGCACTGAATGATACACAACATATTGTACAATGATTGCAACTATTTTTCGAAAGCCGCTTCAGCCGCAAAAGCAGTACGTGCACGTATGTCAGCAGCCTGATTGCAGCGAATTCGTTAATGTCTTCTTTATTTCTAGGTCTTTTCATGCTCGATAAAACGGAAGGTTACAAACTCATTTCAAATGCATCTAGATTGACTCACGGTAAAGGGGGGAAATGATACGTGTCTCATACACATAAGATTGCATGTGCGAAAAGACGCCCGCGCTTCACTTACTTACGTCTGTATAGTTATTCATAAGTATATGTATGTATACATATATTTCTCTAATATAAATGAGCAAGCTACCTGAAAGCCTGAGAAACCAAGACCAGTTCACCGGCCGCAGCAATAGGTGTGGAGCCCAAGCCCACACTAACGTTTGGTGCAGAGCGGAGCGCAGTACTATCGACACAGTGAATTACAATAGCAGCAGCAACAGCGGCGGTAGCAGCAGCGAAGGCACCAACTCAATCGAGGAAGGAAGAGCCATGGAAAGATCAGCAACCACAGCAACAAATAATATGAGAGAAGACGGAGGTACGGAGCGTCAGCAGTAGCATAGTATAAAGCCAGAATGACTTCAATGGGCAAAATGACAATTAGACAGAAGGCCTTAATGACGATGAAAGGTGTAGGAAAGAGGGTAGAAGGCACAAGAAGATCAATCAAGCAGAAACAGATTGGAATAACTGGAGCGTTCACTCGATGGATAGACAGTGTAGTATGCTTATTTATTTGTACTGAAAAGCAATTACACCACTGGAGGTTTATTTTTGTATGTCCATTGGGTATGGTAAAGAAAAGTACAGGTCACCTACATTTTTTCATTTCAGTAAGGCTTGGTAAAGTCCATAGAAATATATACGAATATTTTACGTATACATATATATCACAGAGCACAGAAGCAGTTGTATTTGAAGACAGCAATGCTGGCGAGCCCACGTGCAGCAGCATAAGCGAAAGCAGCATAACAGCAAATACTTTGTTTTGCAGCAGCCACAACCAAAGCAACCAATAGTTCCTACAATGGCTACCAGCCGCACCAGCAGCGGATGTGGCGGCCGCGCAACAGACAGAAGCAGGTGGTTGTCAAAGTTTGAAAAGCAGCAAAAGCGCAGCTGCTTTTCTGCATTGAAGTAGACAACGGTAGTAACACAATTTGTAGTGGAGACAGCGATTGTGTAAGCAGCAACGATTGCTGCAGCTGTGAACTTTACCCTTCAATACAGCAGCGACTACAGCAGCAGAGTTTACATCTGCGACAGCAGTCGAATATGCCAGCAGCAACAGACTTACTCAGTCGAGCGCAACTCCTCCATCGAATGAGCGTAGCGGCAGTCCTGAGCCGAGAAGTGACAGCCGTTGCTCTGTAGGTTGACATCAAGCCATAGCAGTAACATCAGGCCGCACGTAGATCCACAGTAGACTACAGCAGCGGCAACAGCTAGTAAGAAAAAAAACGTCTGTGCAACGCATCTACGAGAAAGAGGCAAAGACGGCGAATCCGAGCTTTATTAGAAAGACGAGTAGGACATATACGGCCTAAGTAGAGCAACTGCAGCTACAAAAGCACCCACAATGGATATGAGGAACCCGAAATATCAAGAATGTGGAGCAGCTGCATCAGCATTCGCAGAACCAAAGTCAATGATATATAATCAGGTAATACACTCCTTAGCGCGAGAGGGCCTCGCTGTAGTCAAGCAACTGTAGTCGTGTGTTGAGCACACACTTTTCCACACTGAGAAAGCAGCGCTGCATCGCAGATCACGTCGAATATGTGCTTTGGTATACGCGTACAGTAAAAACGCGAAAACATATACCTATTTATATATGCATCCTCTCAGGTGACAAGTATACACGTGTATAAGGTTGTGCGCTTCTCGTAGTACAACATTTTCCACATAAAACACCCTCTTTCCGTAGAATTAGATCAAACATTTCTGATACACTATCTAGGTGGGCATACGCAACTTTGTACTGGAGCATGCACAACCACGTAATCATAACCCTTACACTTGCGTGCATTTCGCAAAGGCTTGTCTTCAAAAGATTGGGTAGAGGGCAAAGCTCGCTTTCAGAATGAGCGTATTGGCAACGCTGACCTCGCACACATCGCCTTTGAGCTAGCCAGGGGCACCTGTAGAAAAAATACCCTCGTAAGTAAAACTGAACTAGAGCAACGAGCGAAGTTAAAAATTGGTGTAACCGATTTTCATCACACAAAGATACATAAAAACAACTCGAGAAAATATGTTTTTCTCTAATTATGTGTGGAATGAGTGTCTTTGTTGCACTATAACAGTGTGACAGGAAATTCAGACCATGCCCATTTGTGTACACAATACGAGCACACAAGCTCAGTTTTAGAAACCTTCATATACTACAGTGCCATTTTAGGGCAGACTATAGCAAAACGAATTGTCTGAGCTAAACTACCTTGATTCCATACATTTCATGCAAAAGATGGCTGAATATATAGTAATTTACACCATCATCCCCTGGAATGAATAAATGTTCTTTCTTGCCTTTGAAAAAGACAGATATCAGACGTTATGTCTATACGTAGTTCTCTTCATGCTCGCACTACACACCAAAATCGGCACGTATTTCTTTGAGAATGTTCAGAGCTTCTAGGCGCACATATATGCACCGTGTCGAAAAATGCAAATGCTAGGTTAAGCGTAGATTGCAACACTGCAGATAATCTAACGAACGAAGACACCAAGACACCCTTATGAACTTGTCTAGCTGTATGCTCAGACCCCTATTTTCCGTATGGAATTCCGACGCATTTTTTAGAGAGTTTCAAAAACCTCGGTGTTCATGTTCACGCATGCACTCGCGCAACTACTCAGTGGCGGAGATATACAGACTCAGCCGAACTCGCATGATTACGCAGAGCAGTTTCTTTCCATCAACTAGAGTAGCAGCCGCATAATATATATATATATATATATATATATATATATATATATATATATATATATATATATATATATATATATATATGCTAGCACACTTCATCTCGAAACATGATATATATATATAAATGTATACATATACATAGTATGCTCACATATTTCAACTTGTATTACGCGTTAGCTATTTTCTAGTGCACATGGCATCAGAATTTCTAGGTTTGGCGTACGTTGAAGTCGTAGAGCCGAAATACATACGAAATTCAAAACGCTGCAACACGAAAGACCCGAATTCCGCTTAGTACATATATATATATATATATATATATATATATATATATATATATATATTATGTATGTACTCACAAGCTTGACGCAACTTGTATGTGCGTGTAATCACACACCGTCGTTTATCAAAGTTACACACTGAGATATATGCATAGATCGAACACAGACGTCCTTATACGCAAAACTGTAAATGCGTATTACTGTTTTCTTCCACTTATTCCTTGCTTAATTGTAGCTAGATTGCAAGCGCAGTTGCCCAGAATTCAAATGTGATAAGTTGTCGTCTGGTGAATTTAAAAATACTGACCTAACGCAAGGAATAATACCGCAAAAAAATGACTGTGGTTTTATATACATAGTGTATACATTTCTTAAAAATTATATATATGAGTTATTCTTTACGTTTGCTACAGGCGGTCGGACACACAGACATATAAGCTGCATTCACTACAGAGCGCACGTGCTTTTTCAGTTGTATTAATTACGACATGTAATTTGTATCACCTTGTGATCAGTTTGACTACGAGTGTGAATGGCTGCTGCCATTCGGGCCGAAGTTTTAACCGATAAGGTAGAAACGAATGCTCCCTATCCTTTTGAAACAGAATACAGACATGAGGTTTCTGCCAATTTTTGTGTTCACAAAGAAAAGAGTGATACACCTGACCGGGATGTATTACCGCTGAAACCCTAACTGGAAGTGGGATAACACAGAATGATAAAAATAGTAGGAATTCCATCAGAATCCTCTCCCTATTCTAGTTGGTGCCCCTCTGCAAGGAATTTAAACTCCAACGTGACTGGCACCTTTCAAAAACTCGATAATCTAAATTTTAAATCGGTACTTGTCGAGACATATACATGTAGTTGAATAAGTAAATAATTAAATAAATATAAATTTACATATATATATATATATATATATATATATATATATATATATATAGTCAGCTCATGCATCTCACCTTGAGATATAGTTATTCTTTGTTACATACATATTTACGTGTGTATACTCGGCAGTCTTACAAAAAATTGTTACCTTTATATATGTTACCGACTGAGATGTAGACACATCTACAATCCTACATTGTCTGTATAGAAATTGAATTCACGATTTTACGTTCGCCCACCTTTTGCCCATCTAATTCTTTGCATGTTTCAGAAGCCGCGTTTGCACATAGGAAGACAAAATTGTGCGTGCAGGTAGGTGTCAGAAAATCGGCACTTATGAGGATATTGTAACATGTATACAGGCATATAGATATATATAAACGCATACGGATATATATATACACTTAAATATGAGTGCTTTTGCACAACTGAAATCACAAAGACAATTATAACAATGGGTTCAGAGGGTGCATTTTTTTACCTTCAAACGGGATTGTATCTTTCGTACCTACGGTTGTATCATCAACCCTACAACACACTCATATACACATAGATATATATATATATATATATATATATATATATACATTTAACTTATACGTTAAAAACTTTCTTCATGAGGTTCTTATGTGACATTGTTACACATACATGTTTGTACCTGTGTACACATTTATAAGGAGTTGTTATGTCCTTCAGGAATGCCCTGGACGCACTACACGTTTATATATATATATATATATGATATATATGTATATATATACATGAAGACTTTCCTCATGAGATCGCTATGTGGCATTGGTACATGTACAAAAGTTAATACCTGTGTACACTCTCATAAGGAGTTTTTATGTCTTTCAGGAATGCCCTGAACGCACTACATTCCTTTTTTCACTTGAGACCATATGTATATATAAATGTACGCGTCTGCTACTTTGCCTGTCTGCCGTAGCGTGCAAACTTGCTCGCAATACTAGACTTCTATGAGCTTCTGCTGTCTATTTTTCAAAATCTCTTGCTACTGCTGTTTTACCAACTCCTGCTGATGCCTTTTGATCTAGCTTACATCTTTGTCTTATAAAATTGCAGTTTCATACGTCGCAGTCGCGGGTAGCGCGCACATTTTTCAACAGCTATACCAACAGTGCCTGCCACTCTCTCTTGTCGGCCGTCTCCCCCTCCGTGTACAGAATCGGCCCTCCTGCTATTCGCAGCTGTCTGCGCCGTTGCAGCCCGGGATGCAGTCACCACTCTTTTCTCGTCTGCTGATGATGGTGTTGTCATGCTGTTAGCTCTGGGAACGCTGCTCCCTTCCCAACTTCTCATTCTCACGAGAACTTCAGGAACGGTGCGTGTAGGCACTGGCGCATCAAAGCTGTGTCTCTCCTCCGTTGTGGCAGCTCTTCCGCTGCCGCTGCTTCTCGTAGAAGAATGGGGAAAGCTGGCGTCGCTTCTCTCCTGTTGTTGCTTGATCCTGTCGCTCTTTTGCTCGACGCTGTTGCACGCAATGCTGCTGCTGGTGCTGGTGTCTTCTGCAATAGACAAGCGCTTACGTGGTTCCTTTTGAATCTGGTCATGCGCCCCACAATTCGGATGCAGGGAAGCTGCAACTTCTGCTTTACCTTGATGCTCCAGTCGCTCTAAGAGTTCATGTTCGCCCTTTGTCTCTGCTGCAACATTGTCTCGTCTCTGAAAATGCTGCTGGCGTCGTCTTCCACATAATGCAGAGAACTGCTCTCTCTGCTGCACCGAGGCGGATGGAAGCTGTTCTGCGCTATATCTTCTAACTCTACTAGCGGGCTGCTCCTGCACAAGAAGGTTCTCTGAGGCCGCATGTCTTAGCCGCCCTACGCGTTCTTGTAGCTGCCGATGTCCCAGCGCTGCGCAAGTCGGTGGCGGTTGCTGTACAGCAGAGGAGCTTTCCAAAATAGGTATCTTGTGCTGCTCTGCGCAAGTTGAAGCTCGTTGCTCCTGCTCTGTGACAGGACCTTCTGTACCCTGACGCTGCGACGGGGTTGTGACTACGCGTTCTAAATCAGTCGGCTGCTGCTGCGCTGCGCAAATCCTCTCAGAAAATCCTGAAGGATGTTGCTGCACTGCGGAAAGCCCTACCGGTGATTGCAGTTGCTGCTGCTGCTGCGTTGCAGGAGAGTTCGTGCGATTCTGCGTTGCGCAGAGTTGCCCTGCATATGAAGCAGGCAACTGTGGAGGTGAAGAAGCTGACCGGCTGCGGCCCGAATGCTCCATTGCACTTTAGTGTGCAAACTATGATATCCGCGGGGAAATATGGCAAGAAAGAAAAGACTTCAAAACTTTGATCTCGAACCCGAACAAATGCGTAAGCATTTTAAGCTCGCTCGCTAGTGCAGGTCTACATTTGCGGTGTGCTGTTATATGTATTTGTCGGTTTGAGCTCACATTTTTTCATAAATACATAAAGATTCAAGGTTGAAGGCAAATGTACGAGTACGGTCGAGCGAGGTGATCGTCTAATACGGAACAACGTCCAATATGAGCCCCGAAACAGACGAAAGTTCTGCTTTGCGCCAGTAGCCTCCAGAGAAGGGGCGTCGGTACATGCTGAAGCTTGCTACTGGAAAGCCATTTGATCAAAAGAGAGGTCAATTTGTCGCTGACAGTGTTTTCGTCTGTTTACAACAGACACAGTGTAGAGAGATCGCACGGAGTACTAGCATTACCAGCCGCCTGAGTACACTATGTTTGAAATTGAATCGTTTTTTTAGCGAATTGAGATACACACATTTATCAGTCGCGCAAGCCGTAACAGCTGCTTGGAAGAAGATTGTGCCATTTATCCGTTTTGCTACGTCGGTTGCATAACCATAGAGGAAGAATGAAATTTGGAACCGCAACAGCGAGCGAAACATATTGAAAGGATTGAGCGACGCCAAGAAAATATGTAGCAGACACACCCTTAATTCAACGGTCAAAGTGCTTTTAATTGATACTGAAGGTCAATTCTTTTACCGAAGGGCTACGTCGTACGCGGTATCGCATAAGCCTTGAAGACAGTGGGTAATAGCTGCTGCATATCGAGCGCTGACCGACGCGCAACAACACCGAAAATGATAAATTATGCAACTGAATTTTTAGCTGTGTTTGGCTGCAGAAGCATAAATGCTTTGACACAAAGAATCTGACGTATTACCGCAGAACATCAAAGGGCCATAATATAGCTTTCAACAGTGTGAGTACAGAAGTGTATCAAAGTCTGTGTATTCAGTAAAGACTCTTACGCGAGCTTGCAGCGCTTACCTTTACTCTAAGACGAGGCCGACGAACGGAATGAAGAAGAGTCGTCGGCCGTGCCGGGTGATTAGAAGGGCTAAGCAAATTAGAGTATCACTCTTTGAAAGTTGACATCAGAGCAAACTGCACCAGCAGCAGCGACAGTAGATCTCCGAGCGCGTACGTAGAGACGAGACGCCAACGTCGATGCTCAGAAGACGGAAACAGGGGAGACTTTTATTTTATACACTTCAAAGAGGGAACAGCAGAGAGTCTGGTTGTCCACAGACGCATCTTCGCCGCGCGTACTATCACTCGAGAGAGTTAGCGTTGGAAAGAAGCACTTCGTCGATCGGAATATAGAAAACAAATACCTGCAGCAGAAGAATCGATTCAGTGAGGCAACGGGACCTCTTCTTTCACACATGGCTCTTCTCACTTGTCTTGACAGAGTATCCGATACCATTGCAAGGTTAGTATGTGGCGTCCACTTTGTCCAAGAGTTCACCCTCTACACAGCTGCCACGAAATCGGAACTGTTCTTGCAAGCACTCGAAAAAAGCTTTCGCTTGTAAAAGGTGTATAACTCGCAACAGCAGATGAGCATGTGCGGCGCGGCAGCACCAGCAGCACGCCAGGTGACTAGTTTTTCCATCGCCTGCTGTTGCAGCAGCGGCAGCACACCAGGAGCGCCGCCGCGCAATAGCGGCCGCCACTAGTTGGCTGCAGCTGCACCTCTAGCGCAAGATCCAGCCAAGGCGTTTCTTCAGAGGAACTGTTCCTTGCAGAAGTTTTTGTCTTCCTTCCCTCTACCGAGGCTGCTGTATCTCCCCTCAGAAGTTGTCATTCTATCGTCGTGCTTGGCGCGTAGCCTGTACAGATGCTTTCAAGTTCTTCCAAAAAGTAGAAAACAGGTTAATCATACTAGTTCACATAAGCACGCCACTTGGAATTCTTATCTCACACGCACGAGACGTCGGCAGCGGTATTTCGAGCGCAGACCCACGAAAACGCAGCTTTGGGAGGCAATGACAACGCTAGTATACATCACCACAAAGTCACCTTGACTGCTCCATTACAAATGAATCTACTGAGCAATGAAGTTCTTATTTGTTTTTGGAACGCTCTTGCTGTTCGAGAGACAGGGAAAGAGCGACACTTGAAAAAGAAATACTAACCTTATTAGGCAGGGGCTACTCGGCTTGCGTAACACTTTCGAATGTGGTAGCAGAGAGAAGTTGAAAGAAGTAGGAAGCACACACAAGTGCAGATCGCCCTGTGATAGATCTACAGGAAAATGCGCTTTTCGGTTGAAGAAGCGGTAGCGGACACGCATTCAAAAAGATTGATGTCTCCAAGAAAAAGGCATTCAGCTGACCGAACGAAGCAATTCGTATATACACGCCGCGGCGCCGCCGCCCCGCTGCCCTTGACTCCATCAGCTGCTATGATCCTTTTAGACGAAAGCGTAGAGAATAAATACACTTGCTTGGAGCAACACGGGGAAGACTGGGAAAACAGCATTTTCATTCTGTAGTTTGGGTAAAAAGTTCATCAGATTTGCTTTGCAGATGCTTGAAAATGATCTGGCTGACGGAGACTGCCAGCGATTAGCCATAGCAGCAGCACTAGCAGCAGCAGCACGAGCAGCACTAGCACATTGGCCAAAGAAAGAATAGAATGAGCTGAAGCCAGCTGCATCAGGGGATAATCTCCTATGAGGTGTGCCGATGCATAAGCGCGTCAGTTTCGATCAAGATTCTTCGTTAAACCAGTTTTTCCAATTTACAGGAAAGGAACAACAAGGCATTCACTAAACCAACCCCAAAGATCGACCACTTCCATTCATTTATAACACACAACTTGTATGCTCTCAGACCTGTTTATGGTGCCGTTGTAGCGCAGTTGCACGGAAACACATTAACTATAATAAAATTAGGAAACGCACGGAGGAAGCATACTCTGGGCGTCTGCTGCTGATGCGGGCGCTCAAACGTTCGCGCAGGCCCCCTGCGTGATAAAAGAGGGGCTTTAATCGCGAGACTAGTAGGCCAGCACAGCATGTGCAACGGTAACTAGATGGTGCTAAGGTCAGAGACAAGAGCACGTAGGTTGGCAAACTGCGTAACGGTGCGAAAAGAAGGCTAAACTGAGTCTGTTCGGTGTCCGACTGCCGATGCAGGCTGATTAGCATATGGGAAAACTGTTAAAATCGACCGATAGCGTTGGGGCAACCAGCCACTGAATGAGGTGCTGTAGCCCCCCGTGCTGCTACAACTTCTTCTCGGGGACGCGCTTTGCGCACAACCAGCGAACCTTCTGCTCCTTCACAGAAACGTTGCCCGAAGGCGGGGGAGTTGCTGCTGTTGCAAGAGTACGGGAAGCAGCAGCAACCGCAGCCGAAATTCCTCACACATCTCAGTGTCACTAATAGCGTCGGCACCAAGAGCAATGACCAGGGCACAGCTGCTAGAGCAGCATAGCGGTGGATGATTTGAAAAGGTCATCACTTTCGGCCTTTTTTTGAATTTGCTCAGAAAAAAAATGAGGCAGGTCATAGTAGCCGTTGAGCTTCTGCTTCGCGCAGTATACTAGAATCGAGCATAGCTTTCGCCGCAGCGAGGAAAATTAGACGGAAGGGCGTGCGAGTATGAGGGAGCGAACTCTATACGTTTAAATATCAACTGCCTGCACCACAGGTGAATTTCATTCTAGGACAGCAGGTAAAGGATGACTCCGGATGTGTTGGTGTGAGGCATGCGTTCCCAGCTTTACAATAACTGACTATCTCCCCCTGCACTGATCTGCTTCTTATGCAGTCAACGTGCATTGACAGCAAGCCTGCTTCAGTACTTCTCTATACGGCTAATCTGCAATGCGGGGCTTGCCTTCTTTCCGAGAAGTACGCTTGATTGAGGAAAGGTTGCTCTGCACTTTTTGTTTCGGGTGAGGCAGTAGCTCCCAACGTACTCCTCTCTTTAGCTCGAGAGGTTCGTTGGCTGGGATATGAAAATAGCATATCAAAATTTTTCACTGTCCACAAAGTGAAGCACTGGATACCACATTGCCCTGATTGGAGCACGTGTTTGCCTTCGTTGGACACCACCGCTTCTTCTGAACTCTCCGTGCTGTGCAGCGCGTTTCAAGTTTACAAGTGTGTTAGACTAGTCAAGCACTTCCTGATGCGTGACTTAGGTGTGAGGGATAGATGTACCACCGCAAGTCGACGACAGCAGCATCAGCGACTGCCTCGTTTCAAATCTCGCCGCAGTATATGTGTAATGGACCAGCTGTCACATGTATCTATCATAATCGTTCTACAGGATCTCGTACTGCAGCTCCTGTCGACAATCTATATGTGGCTGGACTTTCTATCGGCGTAGCCAAGTTGATTCGCTGGTGCTGCCGCTTCTACAGGTTTGGCTGCGCGTCTGAGAGCCAGCCTGCAGTCCGTCCTAAACTCTACTGGCTTCTGCAAGGCTCCTAACGCTAGTTACACCTTACCTGATAGAAATTTGTGAGCGCGTGCAATTTCTCCTGTCAATACTGCTTGATTGTGTTACTTTTCACAATGCCTATTCTCGCCAGCTTGCTGCACACTGCTTCTTTGTATGAATTATCACGTGTATGGTTATTGCGCTTGAACAGTGTATGCATCTCTGATATTCGTAGGGTGAGGCTTGGCGCGGACTGCAAATAGTTGTCGACTACCAGTGGGGCAGCGGCAGCTATCGTCGGAAGCCATGGTGGAACAATGACACGAGACACGTACCAGGATAGACCATAGCGAACCTGGCTGGTGAACACGGGGACTAGACACAGTCGTAGGCGAGCCCTCGAACGTGAATGGCAAGCTGCTTCTCTTCAACGGTGTGCGCAAGATTTAGTTTCCGGAAAACTTTTCGTATCAGAGACGCCGACACCACTCAAGATCTGCGCAGAGGTGATTCGGTTCCATCGAGTTCTTGAAACATTGTCATACACAAATACGGAAAATGCCTCGTGTGTTTGGTCATCTTCAAGGCACTGCGACGCAACTTGTGAATTATTTCAAAATGTAAATGTCCGCAGCTTGCCAAAGTCGATGTAGCTGTGGATGTTTGTTGAAAGTAGATATGTAGAGTTGGTGCTCTTGATGGTGCGTAGACGGGGTAAAGGACGACCGAGGAACGTGCTTAAGGTTGGTAAAACAAGTGAAAGCAGCGTAGCTCTATCGCAGTGCATGTCATCTTCCTGTCCAACTATGAGGCATCACTCTCCTTCTTTTAAAAGAGTGAAACTTCATGGATTCTCCTCTGTAATCTAACTAACAGCAAAAATAATATCATTTTCTACATACATTTGAGTAGAAATCAGCTGCTTTTTGTAGAATTTGTGTTTTGTCACATGGATGGTGAGAAAGCCCCACTCACGTTTCTTAGTAACACGCGCAGAATTCGACATCACAAACTATTTCTGGTGGTGGTTTTAAGACCTCTGTGTTACTAAATAACTTGCCAGTCTTATCGTAATTATATAAAAAAGTAATATCCTCAAAGGGTGGTTTCTATCATTGTTGAATCTTTGAAGCTCTTATGTATTGTCTCGTTAGGTAGACTATTAGACATGTATTGCAAGTCTCGAGGTGTCTTTTGTTCTGTCAAGTATAAGTGTTTACCTTGACTTTTGTGCGTCTGCATTTCTATATATATACCGAAAACGAAGAGCAAAGAAATTAAGTATCTTGCGTTCTCGCTGTTGAACATTTTCCTCTCAAGCGCTCTTGTCTCTACGCAGACGTAAATATGGCGTTACATGTGAGTTCGCCGGAACAAACAGTTCGTTATCGTCTGATGTTTTTTCTAAGGTGTTGCTTCTACGTACGCAAGCACTAGCACTTTTTAGGTTATGTGTGAGAAAAAGTTGTTTTTTCTAACATGCAGTGTTTTTCTGAAATGCTGTTCCTGTGACCGTTTCAGAGGTGCTCTTAGGTATATGATGCTAATGTTTCAGCTTTATGAGACTACTAAAACTTTTTTTTGGAGCCCACAGATGTATTCAGACAAATCAGACAGCTGCCACAAGTCGCTTTGGGCGATGCTCCATCATTGTTATTTTGTCCTGAATTTTAGATCTTTGAGGTACAGGAAGTAATTGGAATGACATCTCGTTTGTCCATGGACTCATGTTCGAGAAATACAGCAAGCGTTGCGAACGCCGTTTCTTCCAAGTCACCATTTTATTGGCGATAAGGAGACTGACGCATTATACACCCCAGCAGGCAGTAGGCGTTTTCGCTACTGGTTCTCTGGCGTAGTTCAGGCGTGATAAAAATCATCAATTTTCAAAAGTTTATGTTATCAAGACAGCAGCGACACAGCGTCGAGCCCGACGTACTCTCAACTATGTGAGCACCATCGACTATTAAATATTACCGCGGACGTACTTAGAAATGGTGTCTTTCATGCCAGCTAAACCAATCCTAATGTACGGTCACAAAATAAATTGTTGTTACAGAAACAACTGACAACGTGCGGTCAAAATGCAGGTAGAAAAAAGTATTTGCTACTAGGTTTCTAACGCGAAACGTATTTCCTACTTTATATTTTTTTAATCAGACAGGTGCTGTACCGGATTAGCATCCTTACCTTAACCAAAGAAATTTATAGCAGGCAAAGCTGTGCTTGAGAATCTGCGCTGCACATCGATACGGCCTATTTCATCGGAAAGGACACATTGCAACGATCTGTTCGTCCAAAAGAGCAGCATAAGAATTGTCACAGCTGCTCACATTTTGACAGTGCCATCCAATTTTTCGGAATCGCCCCGTCAGTAATGCCATACGCCCCGCTAAAAGATATAAACGTAGTACAGCTTTGATTACGGTGAGGTGAAAGCGTGTGCATAGAAGTCTGCTTCCTAGGTGGAAAAGTATGATGAAAATATCAGCTACGTAAGCTGCTGACGAATCGCTCGCAGGTGCTGCTGAATTAGCTCGGATTTTGGCGGTGTAAACGTAGTTCTCAACTGTGGTTTTGATATCGACGGATGTATCACATGTCGGCATCATTTCATCGGGCGAATTCCTATGCGGTAGTAAAGGTCGGATGATGCTACCGTTGGTGTAACACAGTAGCGCTAATTCGAAAAACATGTCTGAGCTGCTACAAATGTTACCATTTTCACGTAGCCTTCTGGTGGAACAGGCGCGACGGATCACTACCGTAAGTTGATATACGTGTGTTTTCTAATGAACAACTCCAGTTTAGCTTATTCTACCTTAAAATTGGAGAAGCCGGTTCAGAGACACACCACAAGTTGTTTACCAAAAACCAACACACTTACCGAGGGAAGACTATTTGCTGTAATAAAGCCGCTGGCACAGCATGTATCGGAATTTCACCGACATTCTCCATACTGCTATATCTACAGCAACACACATATGTAAATAGTGTTTTGGCTCACGCAGTCATGTTGATCGTGCATTTCTTGCACCGCTTGTTTCGCTCAATTTATCAATTCCTTATAGATGAGCTTGAGATGACCAGGACTTGACACGCACGGAAAACACAAGGATTACGGTATGCAGACTGTTTCTCATACAAACTATAAGGATGACCTGTTACGGAAAGTCACTGTTGGGTGGACAAATTCTGTTTAAAGTGACATTTTTGCAGGGCGAGTGTTGCTGCTAGACTAGCCACCGACCTCCATTCAAAGCCAGCTCGCACTGTCTCTGTGCCAGCGTCTCCCTCATCCAAATTCAAGCAGTTCGTAAGCTACAACCCACTGAAGGCAATGTATGTCTTCAAAAACCTGTCCACTTTGATAGTGACTTGAGTTCAGTGACCTTATGCGGATTGTGCTCGCCATATTTACTATTTTGTTTACTTCTGCGAAGCGGCTTACCCTGGGTAATATTTCTCAGAACCAGGCGGAACTGTTGTTGAGCCACCTACTTACATAGGTACATGCTTGCAACAAGTCTTACAAAACTTTAATGCTTCTTGAGTGACTTACTGATGTTAATCTCCAGCGAACAAAGTTATGCTTCAAAACTCAACCAGTCTCGAATTAGTGTGAAGGCAGCTGTAGCATGCGACTATAAGTTCGCCGAATAAAGCTGAAGTTGGAGCATTGACGTAGTATATGTGTCACGCGAAGAAAAGCGATTGAACTGATCCATATTCGTACTGTCAAAGTCGGGTAAGAAAAGGTATTGTGTGATTAACGTGCATGTCGCCGTGTTGCGACTGCAAACGTACCATTGTACTTTAGTCAACGTATGCGAACACGCGTACAGCTAATTATAACAATACTGTGAACAAGCTGTATTGCCGAAGTGCCTGTTCAGTACTTTAACGTAGGTATATTCTTGTACGTATACATATGCATACGTTGCGTGCTAGATGGTTCAATAACATGTCAAAATCCCCCAACGAAAATAATGCGTAGAGAGATTTGTATAGTACAAATAAACTAACAACACATTATCAAGAACTGCATCCAAAAGACGCATTGCCGGCGCTTCTCTAGAAGTCCTGACCACAACACGGTCGTGACGGTTAACTGCAAAACACACGATGTGCAACTTCAAAAATGTGAAAATGAGATTGTCAACATCCCACCCATTTGTCATCCGTGTACTGACCTCGAGTGTGTGCAATGCTTACGTGTGCAGGTATTGCCATAAATACAGCGAAAGCGTAAAGTTATATTTTCATGCAATCGTTCACGCCTCTCCACATATGTGCATTGCATCCGGTTAATATATGTTACATAGAGACAAAAGAGAGACAAGAAGAGTCAAGAACACACGCATATATATATATATATATATATATATATATATATATATATACATACATACATAAGTCCACACGCATAGGCATACTAGCGAAGAACGCAACGATTTTAGAACATAAAGAAGAAGAGGTAACAGATAAATGAAAAATTTAACTTAAAGACGAAAGAAAGCCGTGTTTGCGTTACGAGTGGTAAAAACCACATATCTCAGCTTAATGCACCACACCTGTTTGATGCGGACACGAAGCGCTTAACCAGCGTTGCTGTCTGTGTGTGAAATATGCGTAAAATGTGTGTCTGCGTGTTGGAGATGAATATCGTACACATGTTTAGATAGATTATTCTCTTACTATTCAAGCTATATATTCTCTCATTCACAAACTCAGTCATTTGATATGCAAGAGACTATGAAATGAAGTATGGCGACGGTATGTGCAACGATTGTTCGCGCATACAACATGTGTGTTTTTCCGCACTTCCAAATTCTGATACGTGGATGATACAATGAACTTTTATTTGTTGCTGGCAAAACCTTCGAAGTTGACTCACTTCAAAAGCTTTGTATCAAAAATAAATAGAAGCTGATAGCTTGTAGCGCGATAAAAACTGAAGTAAGCAATCTGTTGTTTCTCGAGGTCCTTGTGCCTCGCTATGTATGATAGTGCGCTTCGTGAAAAATAGCGTCCCCTATGCTCAAATCCTTGCTTGTTCCCCTTCTACATGTATATCTAGGCACAGGGTGCCAGAGCGAATAGTGTAGGTACAGCGAGTGAGACTTTTTCAGATGCGTCGTATGAATAGCATTTGCGCAACTACTGACAACCATTGACATTGTAAAAATAACAAATACGCATAAAAACATCATTTGGTAATGCCAACTCCTTTGCCATGCAGCCCAGGGTTGTTCGCAGGAATGATATATGTGATAGCATGACTTCTGTATCGGCTGCATGATATTGCTTGTGCAATAAAAAATAGTTCAGGTGCGTCCCTTTGATTACATGTTTGAATAAACATCATAGACACAGTTATCTTCTCTTTCCTAGTTGGGGAGCTATATGACTATTTAATACACATACATGTATATATATAGAATATATATATATATATATATTATCTTGTGCGAGAGAAATATACCAAATGCGTTACTACATATATGTACGTACGCATATACACTTTGTAGTATATGTCAAATCTGTAGGAGAGCGTTTATTTTTCGAACATGGCAACAACTTGTGTTCTTGAGCGAAATCAAACAGTTGAGAATTCAACAGTTTCACATAT
Organism: Podarcis erhardii; assembly: GCF_964252035.2. Classification (NCBI taxonomy): domain Eukaryota; kingdom Metazoa; phylum Chordata; class Lepidosauria; order Squamata; family Lacertidae; genus Podarcis; species Podarcis erhardii. Next base: position 3,275 of record NW_028292882.1, on the reverse strand, counting down.
ATATGGGTTCCCAAGATCAATGAGCACAGTGTTCAACTCGAAAACACCGCGCACGTCGTTAAGGGTCCAGGCATCGAGGTACAGTTACCGCTACTAATATCTCAGTCTCCTGCGCTAACACCATGTTTCCGGATCCCTGCTCGATATCCAATGGATGTGCAGAATTGGTAGGTACCCTTCTGTGTAGCAGGAGAAGCAGACGCCACTTCCCTCTTGCTGCCCTCCATCTCTCATGATCTAAGGACGTGCAGAATTGGTCAGTTACTTCTCTGTGTAGCAGGCGAAGCAGACGCCACTTCTTTCTCTGATCTCCATCTCTCGCTATTTATGGACGTGCAGAATTGGTTAGTTACCCTTCTGTATAGCAGGAGAAGCAGATGCCACTTCCTCTTTCTGATCTCCAGCCTTCCGCCGTTTTTGCTCCGCACGCGCATGCGATTCCACTAAATCTGCCTGTCGCATACTCTCTACAGTTTGCAACTCTTCAGCGGTTGCCTCTACAAGACGGTGTCTGTACAGCAGCAAGTAGGCAATATGGTAATCGCTTCTTCCGCCTGCAAGGTCAATTTGTTCCCAAAGCATCTCAGACACTTTGTCGTCATCGAACTTCAGCCACACATCCGGTGGAGCTCTCCTGCGTCGCTGAAGTGGCGCGAAATCCGCACCTTTACCTGCTGCTGTGTTCTCGTTTTTCCCGGCTATTTCACTCGTAAGATTCTGCTGCTGCGGTGGGTCTCGCTGTACTTGATACTGGTCCTGCTGTTCCCGCTCTACGACTCGCGGCTCGCGCTGATCTTTCTTCGCCCATCCAACGTAGTGACCGCTGTCGGCGTGGCGACCTTGATGCGTCACCACCCCTAATAAACTGAAAAATCCAGTAGGGAAAACCTTCGGACCCTTGCCTTCAACTTTGCTTGGTTGCTGCGTTTTTCCTGAATCGCTGCCAGCCGCCTCTCCATTCCTTGCCGCGACGGACGTGGCCTCCTCCTTGCCCCTCCGTGTTGCAGTCATTACTACTACTACTACTACTACTATTACTACTACTACTACTACTTTTGGCGCTGCTCTTATGATTATGAGTATTGACGTTAGTATTAGTATCGCTACTGGCGTTGCTGTCATTGCTACCGCTGCTATTGCTGCTGCTTGATTTGCTAGTCTCAATGTCTCCAGCCGCTCGATCGCGCCGCAAGGCTAGAACTGCCCGTCCCACACGCAGCTGCTCTTTCAAAGCCTGCAATAAAGGAAAAAAGGAAAAAGCAAAGATGGATGGAAGGTTTTCAATACGGTCTCTTTGAGAGGATGCGGCTACGCAGTGCACATGTTACTTCCTGATTCGAGCAGTGGACAGACAGCGCACAAGATGTCCACGTTGATCCACGAAAACTTTCCATCCAGCGCAGACATGTAACACCCTCCCATAATGAGCGTGTTCATCCTCAGCCCATGCACGTATCTACTCACGTATTGAAAATATTGATACTCGTAGGCTCGCCCCGCACAGGTTTCCTGACGAAGTCGAAATTCACACGTTGATATGCCGCGAAGGCGAAATTTCGGTGAAGCTTTACCGAAAAGATATGGCGTAACGACAAATGCTACTTCCTGCCGTTTACCCAAACCCTCTTTATACTGACGAATCTCAGCCTCTGCCCCTCTGACCTTGCACAGCCATGTCCACACTTGTATTGTTACCACGCGGTAACAGCGTAGAAATGGACTATTTTCATTATGAATTACACACATATATATATATATAAAGAAGTTTGTGTTTCTCCGTGTACTCTCATGGGTTCGCATGCTTGCGACAGCACTTTCGATATGCAACAACACTACATACATCCATACCATTCAATGATGGAGAGGCACTGCATGCAATGTGGAAATTTTTTTTAAGTTGACCAGCAGAGAAGGAGCGCTCTCCAACTGAAAAGTTATTCCTTACACGAAATACATTTCGCTTTGATTTAGTGTCTGTTCAAATGTCAGTCAACGATGAACACATTTCATTGCACCATATGTACCACACAACCACAACACAGATACGCGTTCCTATACAAATAGATTCAATTTTCGCTTTTCTTCCTTACTCTCTCTTAACACTCTCAACATTGATACATATATATATGTGTATATATATATATTTATATTTATGTATTTTATTTATCATGTGTACAAGCAAATTTGAGCTTACGTCAGTGCAAAATGGTTGTAGATCAAGAGTACTAGAGAACTTGAGGCTCTTGCAAACTTTTGCTTTTTCTGCGTGGCCGCCTGCGCGTTTCCACTCAAAACGCATGAAGTGAACATTGAAATAGAAAGGAAGAGTTGCGAACTGTGAAGATCGCACTAGAGCGTTTGCGACTGCGTCAGCAGCAGCGGAGCCGTCGTTATTGATGGCAAGAGCGGATACATCGCCTCCCCGGAGATCAATACGTTCCTCAGAAAGGGAGAACTTCAATCCCTCATCGAGTGTGTTGACTGGCTGCTGCAAGGTGCCGAAAAAGCAGGTGAACTTGATGTTTTTTTCGAGTTTCTCCTCCACTGGAAAACTCTGACTACCCTTCTCAGCTACTGTTAATCCTTCTGCAGCTGCATCAGCGGTCTCTTTATAACTTCTAACAAGCATATCAAAGCCGAATAAGGCTTCTACAAAGTTCTTTGCTTTTTCATAGCGTACAGGCAGAGTCTCAAGAGAAGTGCTGGTTTTCGAAAGAGGCAGCATCCCCCCTAACACCTCCAAAAGACAGTTCATACACTCTTCAGCGTCTTGCTGCATAAACCCTTCGCCGCCTAGGCCCCCTGTGTATGAAGACACGCCAGCAAAAAAAAACATTTTTCGTTGAGAATTCATGGTAGTCATAAGTAGTGATAGAAAGGATGGCTTTGTATGCGGACTGCGTATCATGCTTCTCTCCACTTTTTCGAATGTTAGCTCGACCTGGTCTCTTGCTCGCATAGACTCTCACTCTCTTTCTCTTTTTCACGTGCTCCTTCTCATCACCCTCTTCCTCTTCTCCCCTCTCACTTCCTCCTTCCCTCTGTCTCTCTCTTTTTTCCTTCAAGCTCTTTTATGGGTAAGTAAAATCAGAGTCTAACCTGCTCTACACGCTCGCTTGGACATACAAAGAATTCAATATATATATATATATATATATGTATATGTACATTTGTGTGTAGTGTATGGTAGGAGACATTACCAAAGAGACGTTTACGAAAGAAGGTAAATTTGTTTTTTTCAGATGAGCATGTATACAGAACTGTATGCGTGTATA
>NW_028292883.1:0-56568 GCF_964252035.2 Podarcis erhardii | reverse complement strand
AGAAGGCTTTTTATCACAGGACAAGAAATCAGCCCTCAGCAACTTACCCGGCGGAATTTTTTTTTTGGAAAAAATCCCTAAGCCCCGGGGTCACAATTTCAGCAAAAATCTGACTTTTGGCAATTCACTCAAAAATGGTGCCAAAAGCTTGCAAATGCTCCCCTGAAAGGTTTGGCAGTCGAAACAGAAGGCTTTTTCTCACAGGACAAGAAATCAGCCCTCGACAAATAAACCGGCCGAATCGGGGTCACAATTTCAGCAAATATCTGACTTTTGGAAATTCACTCAAAAATGGTGCCAAATGCTTGCAAATGCTCCCCTGAAAGGTTTGGCAGTCAAAACAGAAGGCTTTTTATCACAGGACAAGAAATCAGCCCTCAGCAACTTACCCGGCGGAATTGTATTTTTGAAAAAATCCCTAAGCCCCGGGGTCACAATTTCAGCAAAAATCTGACTTTTGGCAATTCACTCAAAAATGGTGCCAAAAGCTTGCAAATGCTCCCCTGAAAGGTTTGGCAGTCGAAACAGAAGGCTTTTTCTCACAGGACAAGAAATCAGCCCTCGACAAATAAACCGGCCGAATCGGGGTCACAATTTCAGCAAATATCTGACTTTTGGAAATTCACTCAAAAATGGTGCCAAATGCTTGCAAATGCTCCCCTGAAAGGTTTGGCAGTCAAAACAGAAGGATTTTTATCACAGGATAAGAAATCAGCCCTCAGCAACTTACCCGGCGGAATTTTTTTTTTGAAAAAATCCCTTAGCCCCGGGGTCACAATTTCAGCAAAAATCTGACTTTTGGCAATTCACTCAAAAATGGTGCCAAAAGCTTGCAAATGCTCCCCTGAAAGGTTTGGCAGTCAAAACAGAACGCTTTTTATCACAGGACAAGAAATCAGCCCTCAGCAACTTACCCGGCGGAATTTTTTTTTGGAAGAAATCCCTATGCCCCGGGGTCACAATTTCAGCAAAAATCTGACTTTTGGCAATTCACTCAAAAATGGTGCCAAAAGCTTGCAAATGCTCCCCTGAAAGGTTTGGCAGTCAAAACAGAAGGCTTTTTATCACAGGACAAAAAATCAGCCCTCGACAAATAAACCGGCCGAATCGGGGTCACAATTTCAGCAAATATCTGCCTTTTGGCAATTCACTCAAAAATGGTGCCAAAAGCTTGCAAATGCTCCCCTGAAAGGTTTGGCAGTCGAAACAGAAGGCTTTTTATCACAGGATAAGAAATCAGCCCTCAGCAACTTATGCGGTGGAATTTTTTTTTTGAAAAAATCCCTAAGCCCCGGGGTCACAATTTCAGCAAAAATCTGACTTTTGGCAATTCACTCAAAAATGGTGCCAAAAGCTTGCAAATGCTCCCCTGAAAGGTTTGGCAGTCAAAACAGAAAGCTTTTTATCACAGGATAAGAAATCAGCCCTCAGCAACTTACCCGGCGGAATTTTTTTTTTAAAAAAATCCCTAAGCCCCGGGGTCACAATTTCAGCAAAAATCTGACTTTTGTCAATTCACTCAAAAATCGTGCCAAATGCTTGCAAATGCTCCCCTGAAAGGTGTGGCAGTCAAAACAGAAGGCTTTTTATCACAGGACAAGAAATCAGCCCTCAGCAACTTACCCGGCGGAATTTTTTTTTTGAAAAAATCCCTAAGCCCCGGGGTCACAATTTCAGCAAAAATCTGACTTTTGGCAATTCACTCAAAAGTGGTGCCAAAAGCTTGCAAATGCTCCCCTGAAAGGTTTGGCTGTCGAAACAGAAGGCTTTTTATCACAGGACAAGAAATCAGCCCTCAGCAACTTACCCGGCGGAATTTTTTTTTTGAAAAAATCCCTAAGCCCCGGGGTCACAATTTCAGCCAAAATCTGACTTTTGGCAATTCACTCAAAAATGGTGCCAAAAGCTTGCAAATGCTCCCCTGAAAGGTTTGGCAGTCGAAACAGAAGGCTTTTTCTCACAGGACAAGAAATCAGCCCTCGACAAATAAACCGGCCGAATCGGGGTCACAATTTCAGCAAATATCTGACTTTTGGAAATTCACTCAAAAATGGTGCCAAATGCTTGCAAATGCTCCCCTGAAAGGTTTGGCAGTCGAAACAGAAGGCTTTTTCTCACAGGACAAGAAATCAGCCCTCGACAAATAAACCGGCCGAATCGGGGTCACAATTTCAGCCAAAATCTGACTTTTGGCAATTCACTCAAAAATGGTGCCAAAAGCTTGCAAATGCTCCCCTGAAAGGTTTGGCAGTCGAAACAGAAGGCTTTTTCTCACAGGACAAGAAATCAGCCCTCGACAAATAAACCGGCCGAATCGGGGTCACAATTTCAGCAAATATCTGACTTTTGGAAATTCACTCAAAAATGGTGCCAAATGCTTGCAAATGCTCCCCTGAAAGGTTTGGCAGTCAAAACAGAAGGCTTTTTATCACAGGACAAGAAATCAGCCCTCAGCAACTTACCCGGCGGAATTGTATTTTTGAAAAAATCCTTAAGCCCCGGGGTCACAATTTCAGCAAATATCTGACTTTTGGAAATTCACTCAAAAATGGTGCCAAATGCTTGCAAATGCTCCCCTGAAAGGTTTGGCAGTCAAAACAGAAGGCTTTTTCTCACAAGACAAGAAATCAGCCCTCAGCAACTTACCCGGCGGAATTTTTTTTAAAAAAAATCCCTAAGCCCCTGGGTCACAATTTCAGCAAAAATCTGACTTTTAGCAATTCACTCAAAAATGGTGCCAAAAGCTTGCAAATGCTCCCTTGAAAGGTTTGGCAGTCGAAACAGAAGGCTTTTTATCACAGGATAAGAAATCAGCGCTCAGCAACTTACGCGGTGGATTTTTTTTTTAAAAAAAATCCCAAAGCCCCGGGGTCACAATTTCAGCAAAAATCTAACTTTTGGCAATTCACTCAAAAATGGTGCCAAAAGCTTGCAAATGCTCCCCTGAAAGGTTTGGCAGTCGAAACAGAAGGCTTTTTCTCACAGGACAAGAAATCAGCCCTCGACAAATAAACCGGCCGAATCGGGGTCACAATTTCAGCAAATATCTGACTTTTGGAAATTCACTCAAAAATGGTGCCAAATGCTTGCAAATGCTCCCCTGAAAGGTTTGGCAGTCAAAACAGAAGGATTTTTATCACAGGATAAGAAATCAGCCCTCAGCAACTTACCCGGCGGAATTTTTTTTTTGAAAAAATCCCTAAGCCCCGGGGTCAAAATTTCAGCAAAAATCTGACTTTTGGCAATTCACTCAAAAATGGTGCCAAAAGCTTGCAAATGCTCCCCTGAAAGGTTTGGCAGTCAAAACAGAACGCTTTTTATCACAGGACAAGAAATCAGCCCTCAGCAACTTACCCGGCGGAATTTTTTTTTGGAAGAAATCCCTATGCCCCTGGGTCACAATTTCAGCAAAAATCTGACTTTTGGCAATTCACTCAAAAATGGTGCCAAAAGCTTGCAAATGCTCCCCTGAAAGGTTTGGCAGTCAAAACAGAAGGCTTTTTATAACAGGACAAAAAATCAGCCCTCGACAAATAAACCGGCCGAATCGGGGTCACAATTTCAGCAAATATCTGCCTTTTGGCAATTCACTCAAAAATGGTGCCAAAAGCTTGCAAATGCTCCCCTGAAAGGTTTGGCAGTCAAAACAGAAGGCTTTTTATCACAGGACAAGAAATCAGCCCTCAGAAACTTACCCGGCGGAATTTTATTTTTGAAAAAATACCAAAGCCCCGGGGTCACAATTTCAGCAAAAATCTGACTTTTGGCAATTCACTCAAAAATGGTGCCAAAAGCTTGCAAATGCTCCCCTGAAAGGTTTGGCAGTCAAAACAGAAGAATTTTTATCACAGGACAAGAAATCAGCCCTCAGCAACTTACCCGGCGGAATTTTATTTTTGAAAAAATCCCTAAGCCCCGGGGTCACAATTTCAGCAAAAATCTGACTTTTGGCAATTCACTCAAAAATGGTGCCAAAAGCTTGCAAATGCTCCCCTGAAAGGTTTGGCAGTCGAAACAGAAGGCTTTTTATCACAGGACAAGAAATCAGCCCTCAGCAACTTACCCGGCGGAATTGTTTTTTTGAAAAAATCCCTAAGCCCCGGGGTCACAATTTCAGCAAAAATCTGACTTTTGGCAATTCACTCAAAAATGGTGCCAAAAGCTTGCAAATGCTCCCCTGAAAGGTTTGGCAGTCGAAACAGAAGGCTTTTTATCACAGGACAAGAAATCAGCCCTCAGCAACTTACCCGGCGGAATTTTTTTTTTGAAAAAATCCCTAAGCCCCAGGGTCACAATTTCAGCAAAAATCTGACTTTTGGAAATTCACTCAAAAATGGTGCCAAAAGCTTGCAAATGCTCCCCTGAAAGGTTTGGCAGTCGAAACAGATGGCTTTTTCTCACAGGACAAGAAATCAGCCCTCGACAAATAAACCGGCCGAATCGGGGTCACAATTTCAGCAAATATCTGACTTTTGGAAATTCACTCAAAAATGGTGCCAAAAGCTTGCAAATGCTCCCCTGAAAGGTTTGGCAGTCAAAACAGAACGCTTTTTATCACAGGACAAGAAATCAGCCCTCAGCAACTTACCCGGCGGAATTTTTTTTTGGAAGAAATCCCTATGCCCCGGGGTCACAATTTCAGCAAAAATCTGACTTTTGGCAATTCACTCAAAAATGGTGCCAAAAGCTTGCAAATGCTCCCCTGAAAGGTTTGGCAGTCAAAACAGAAGGCTTTTTATCACAGGACAAAAAATCAGCCCTCGACAAATAAACCGGCCGAATCGGGGTCACAATTTCAGCAAATATCTGCCTTTTGGCAATTCACTCAAAAATGGTGCCAAAAGCTTGCAATTGCTCCCCTGAAAGGTTTGGCAGTCAAAACAGAAGGCTTTTTATCACAGGACAAGAAATCAGCCCTCAGCAACTTACCCGGCGGATTTTTTTTTTTTGAAAAAATCCCTAAGCCCCGGCGTCACAATTTCAGCAAAAATCTGACTTTTGGCAATTCACTCAAAAATTGTGCCAAATGCTTGCAAATGCTCCCCTGAAAGGTTTGGCAGTCAAAACAGAAGGCTTTTTATCACAGGACAAGAAATCAGCCCTCAGCAACTTACCCGGCGGAATTTTTTTTTTGAAAAAATACCAAAGCCCCGGGGTCACAATTTCAGCAAAAATCTGACTTTTTGCAATTCACTAAAAAATGATGCCAAAAGCTTGCAAATGCTCCCCTGAAAGGTTTGGCAATCGAAACAGAAGGCTTTTTCTCACAGGACAAGAAATCAGCCCTTCACAATTACACCGGCCGAATCGGGGTAACAATTTCAGCAAATATCTGACTTTTGGAAATTCACTCAAAAATGGTGCCAAATGCTTGCAAATGCTCCCCTGAAAGGTTTGGCAGTCAAAACAGAAGGCTTTTTATCACAGGACAAGAAATCAGCCCTCAGCAAGTTACCCGGTGGATTTTTTTTTTTAAAAAAAACCCCTATGCCCCGGGGTCAAAATTTCAGCAAAAATCTGACTTTTGGCAATTCACTCAAAAATAGTGCCAAACTCTTGGAAATACTCCCCTGAAAGGTTTGGCAGTCAAAACAGAACGCTTTTTATCACAGGACAAGAAATCAGCCCTCAGCAACTTACCCGGCGGATTTTTTTTTTTGAAAAAATCCCTAAGCCCCGGGGTCACAATTTCAGCAAAAATCTGACTTTTGGCAATTCACTCAAAAATGGTGCCAAACTCTTGCAAATACTCCCCTGAAAGGTTTGGCAGTCAAAACAGAAGGCTTTTTATCACAGGACAAGAAATCAGCCCTCGACAAATAAACCGGCCGAATCGGGGTCACGATTTCAGCAAATATCTGACTTTTGGAAATTCACTCAAAAATGGTGCCAAATGCTTGCAAATGCTCCCCTGAAAGTTTTGGCAGTCAAAACAGAAGGCTTTTTATCACAGGACAAGAAATCAGCCCTCAGCAACTTACCCGGCGGATTTTTTTTTTTTGAAGAAACCCCTAAGCCCCGGGGTCACAATTTCAGCAAAAATCTGACTTTTGGCAATTCACTCAAAAATGGTGCCAAAAGCTTGCAAATGCTCCCCTGAAAGGTTTGGCAGTCAAAACAGAAGGCTTTTTATCACAGGACAAGAAATCAGCCCTGGACAAATAAACCGGCCGAATCGGGGTCACAATTTCAGCAAATATCTGACTTTTGGAAATTCACTCAAAAATGGTGCCAAATGCTTGCAAATGCTCCCCTGAAAGGATTGGCAGTCAAAACAGAAGGCTTTTTATCACAGGACAAGAAATCAGCCCTCAGCAACTTACCCGGCGGAAGTTTTTTTTAAAAAAAAAATCCCTAAGCCCCGGGGTCACAATTTCAGCAAAAATCTGACTTTTGGCAATTCACTCAAAAATGGTGCCAAAAGCTTGCAAATGCTCCCCTGAAAGGTTTGGCAGTCAAAACAGAAGGCTTTTTATCACAGGACAAGAAATCAGACCTCAGCAACTTACGCGGCGGAATTTTTTTTTTGAAAAAATCTCTAAGCCCCGGGGTCACAATTTCAGCAAAAATCTGACTTTTGGCAATTCACTCAAAAATGGTGCCAAACTCTTGCAAATACTCCCCTGAAAGGTTTGGCAGTCGAAACAGAAGGCTATTTATCACAGGACAAGAAATCAGCCCTCGACAAATAAATCGACCGAATCGGGGTCACAATTTCAGCAAATATCTGACTTTTGGAAATTCACTCAAAAATGGTGCCAAATGCTTGCAAATGCTCCCCTGAAAGGTTTGGCAGTCAAAACAGAAGGATTTTTATCACAGGACAAGAAATCAGCCCTCAGCAACTTACCCGACGGAATTTTTTTTTTTTGAAAAAATCTCTAAGCCCCGGGGTCACAATTTCAGCAAAAATCTGACTTTTGGCAATTCACTCAAAAATGGTGCCAAACTCTTGCAAATACTCCCCTGAAAGGTTTGGCAGTCGAAACAGAAGGCTATTTATCACAGGACAAGAAATCAGCCCTCGACAAATAAACCGACCGAATCGGGGTCACAATTTCAGCAAATATCTGACTTTTGGAAATTCACTCAAAAATGGTGCCAAATGCTTGCAAATGCTCCCCTGAAAGGTTTGGCAGTCAAAACAGAAGGATTTTTATCACAGGACAAGAAATCAGCCCTCAGCAACTTGCCCGACGGAATTTTTTTTTTTGAAAAAATCCCTAAGCCCCGGGGTCACAATTTCAGCAAAAATCTGACTTTTGGCAATTCACTCAAAAATGGTGCCAAAAGCTTGCAAATGCCCCCCTGAAAGGTTTGGCAGTCAAAACAGAAGGCTTTTTATCACAGGACAAGAAATCAGCCCTCGACAAATAAACCGGCCGAATCGGGGTCACAATTTCAGCAAATATCTGACTTTTGGAAATTCACTCAAAAATGGTGCCAAATGCTTGCAAATGCTCCCCTGAAAGGATTGGCAGTCAAAACAGAAGGCTTTTTATCACAGGACAAGAAATCAGCCCTCAGCAACTTACCCGGCGGAATTTTTTTTTAAAAAAAATCCCTAAGCCCCGGGGTCACAATTTCAGCAAATATCTGACTTTTGGAAATTCACTCAAAAATGGTGCCAAAAGCTTGCAAATGCTCCCCTGAAAGGATTGGCAGTCAAAACAGAAGGCTTTTTATCACAGGACAAGAAATCAGACCTCAGCAACTTACGCGGCGGATTTTTTTTTTTTGAAAAAATCTCTAAGCCCCGGGGTCACAATTTCAGCAAAAATCTGACTTTTGGCAATTCACTCAAAAATGGTGCCAAACTCTTGCAAATACTCCCCTGAAAGGTTTGGCAGTCGAAACAGAAGGCTTTTTATCACAGAACAAGAAATCAGCCCTCGACAAATAAACCGACCGAATTGGGGTCACAATTTCAGCAAATATCTGACTTTTGGAAATTCACTCAAAAATGGTGCCAAATGCTTGCAAATGCTCCCCTGCAAGGATTGGCAGTCAAAACAGAAGGCTTTTTATCACAGGACAAGAAATCAGCCCTCAGCAACTTACCCGGCGGAATTTTTTTTTTGAAAAAATCCCTAAGCCCCGGGGTCACAATTTAAGCAAAAATCTGACTTTTGGCAATTCACTCAAAAATGGTGCCTTCAGCTTGCAAATGCTCCCCTGAAAGGTTTGGCAGTCAAAACAGAAAGCTTTTTATCACAGGACAAGAAATCAGCCCTCAGCAACTTACCCGTCGGAATTTTTTTTTTGAAAAAATCCCTAAGCCCCGGGGTCACAATTTCAGCAAAAATCTGACTTTTGGCAATTCACTCAGAAATGATGCCCAAAGCTTGCAAATGCTCCCCTGAAAGGTTTGGCAGTCGAAACAGAAGGCTTTTTCTCACAGGACAAGAAATCAGCCCTCCACAATCACACCGGCCGAATCGGGGTCACAATTTCAGCAAAAATCTGACTTTTGGCAATTCACTCAAAAATGGTGCCAAACTCTTGCAAATACTCCCCTGAAAGGTTTGGCAGTCGAAACAGAAGGCTTTTTATCACAGGACAAGAATCCGTGACCTGGGAGAAGAGAAGATGGAGGAAGACTGGGAGAAATTCAAGAAGTATCTACAAAAACATTGTAATTTGTTTGAATGCTAAGAAGGATGCTAGATTATAAAAAACTGGCCACCACTAAATTAGATTTGAAATTTGATGATAAGTGAGACTAAAGAAAATATAAAATTTTTTGGAAGAAGTGCTAGATTATATTTGAATGAGTGGACATGAGATTGTAAATAAGTTGATAATTTGTTTGGAAAAAACTTTTAACGATGTAAATGGGAGCGGGAGACGTGAGGGAGCCCAAAGAAGTGATGAAATTATGTCTGTGATAGAAGTAAGACTGTTTATTATTTGTGCATTTATATTTAAAAACTTTAATAAATATTTATAAAAAAAAAAAAAAGAAATCTGCCCTCAGCAACTTACCCGGCGGAATTTTTTTTTTTTGAAAAAACCTCTAAGCCCCGTGGTCAAAATTTCAACAAAAATCTGACTTTTGGCAATTAACTCAAAAATGGTGCCAAACACTTGCAAATACTCCCCTGAAAGGTTTGGCAGTTAAAACAGAAGGCTTTTTATCACAGGACAAGAAATCAGCCCTCAGCAACTTACCCGGCGGAATTTTTTTTTTGAAAAAATCCCTAAGCCCCAGGGACACAATTTCAGCAAAAATCTGACTTTTGGCAATTCACTCAAAAATGGTGCCAAAAGCTTGCAAATGCTCCCCTGAAAGGTTTTGCAGTCGAAACAGAAGGCTTTTTATCACAGGACAAGAAATCAGCCCTCAGCAACTTAAACGGCGGAATTTTTTTTTTTTTTGAAAAAACCTCTAAGCCCCGTGGTCAAAATTTCAGCAAAAATCTGACTTTTGGCAATTCACTCAAAAATGGTGCCAAATGCTTGCAAATGCTCCCCTGAAAGGTTTGGCAGTCAAAACAGAAGGCTTTTTATCACACGACAAGAAATCAGCCCTCAGCAACTTACCCGGCGGAATTTTTTTTTTTAAAAAAAACCTCTAAGCCCCGTGGTCAAAATTTCAGCAATTCACTCAAAAATGGTGCCAAACGCTTGCAAATACTCCCCTGAAAGGTTTGGCAGTCGAAACAGAAGGCTTTTTATCACACGACAAGAAATCTGCCCTCAGCAACTTACCCGGCGGAATTTTTTTTTTTAAAAAAAACCTCTAAGCCCCGTGGTCAAAATTTCAGCAAAAATCTGACTTTTGGCAATTCATTCAAAAATGGTGCCAAACACTTGCAAATACTCCCCTTAAAGGTTTGGCAGTCGAAACAGAAGGCTTTTTATCACAGGACAAGAAATCAGCCCTCAGCAATTTACCCGGCGGAATTTTTTTTGAGAAAAAATCCCTAAGCCCCGGGGTCACTATTTCAGCAAAAATCTGACTTTTGGCAATTCACTCAAAAATGATGCCAAAAGCTTGCATATGCTCCCCTGAAAGGTTTGGCAGTCGAAACAGAAGGCTTTTTCTCACAGGAGAAGAAATCAGCCCTCCACAATTACACCGACTGCATCGGGGTCACAATTTCAGCAAATATCTGACTTTTGGAAATTCACTCAAAAATGGTGCCAAATGCTTGCAAATGCACCCCTGAAAGGTTTGGCAGTCAAAACAGAAGTCTTTTTATCACAGGACAAGAAATCAGCCCTCAGCAACTTACCCGGCGAAATTTTTTTTTTTTTGAAAAAACCTCTAAGCCCCGTGGTCAAAATTTCAGCAAAAATCTGACTTTTGGCAATTCACTCAAAAATGGTGCCAAACACTTGCAAATACTCCCCTGAAAGGTTTGGCCGTCAAAACAGAAGGCTTTTTATCACAGGACAAGAAATCAGCCCTCAGCAACTTACCCGGGGGAATTTTTTTTTTGAAAAAATCCCCAAGCCCCGGGGTCACAATTTAAGCAAAAATCTGACTTTTGGCAATTCACTCAAAAATGGTGCCAAAAGCTTGCAAATGCTCCCCTGTAAGGTTTTGCAGTCGAAACAGAAGGCTTTTTCTCACAGGACAAGTAATCAGCCCTCCACAATTACACCGGCTGAATCGGGGTCACAATTTCAGCAAATATCTGAATTTTGGCAATTCACTCAAAAATGGTGCCAAACGCTTGCAAATGCTCCCCTGAAAGGTTTGGCAGTCAAAACAAAAGGCTTTTTATCACAGGACAAGAAATCAGCCCTCAGCAACTTACCCGGCGGAATTTTTTTTTTGTAAAAATCCCTAAGCCCCGGGGTCACAATTTCAGCAAAAATCTGACTTTTGGCAATTCACTCAAAAATGATGCCAAAAGCTTGCATATGCTCCCCTGAAAGGTTTGGCAGTCGAAACAGAAAGCTTTTTCTCACAGGACAAGAAATCTGCCCTCAGCAACTTACCCGGCGGAATTTTTTTTTTTGAAAAAACCTCTAAGCCCCAGGGTCACAATTTCAGCAAAAATCTGACTATTGGCAATTCACTCAAAAATGGTGCCAAAAGCTTGCAAATGCTCCCTTGAAAGGTTTTGCTGTCGAAACAGAAGGCTTTTTATCACAGGACAAGAAATCAGCCCTCAGCAACTTACCCGGCGGAATTTTTTTTTAAAAAAAATCCCTAAGCCCCGGGGTCACAATTTCAGCAAAAATCTGACTTTTGGCAATTCACTCAAAAATGGTGCCAAAAGCTTGCAAATGCTCCCCTGAAAGGTTTTGCAGTCGAAACAGAAGGCTTTTTATCACAGGACAAGAAATCAGCCCTCAGCAACTTACCCGGCGGAATTTTTTTTTTGAAAAAATCCCTAAGCCCCGGGGTCACAATTTCAGCAAAAATCTGACTTTTGGCAATTCACTCAAAAATGGTGCCAAAAGCTTGCAAATGCTCCCCTGAAAGGTTTGACAGTCGAAACAGAAGGCTTTTTCTCACAGGACAAGAAATCAGCCCTCCACAATTACACCGGCTGAATCGGCGTCACAATTTCAGAAAATATCTGACTTTTGGAAATTCACTCAAAAATGGTGCCAAATGCTTGCACATGCTCCTCTGAAAGGTTTGGCAGTCAAAACAGAAGTCTTTTTATCACAGGACAAGAAATCAGCCCTCAGCAACTTACCCGGCGGAATTTTTTTTTTTGAAAAAATCCCTAAGCCCCGGGGTCACAATTTCAGCAAAATTCTGACTTTTGGCAATTCACTCAAAAATGGTGCCAAACGCTTGCAAATGCTCCCCTGAAAGGTTTGGCAGTCAAAACAGAAGGCTTTTTATCACAGGACAAGAAATCAGCCCTCAGCAACTTACCCGGCGGAATTTTTTTTTTTGAAAAAATCCCTAAGCCCCGGGGTCACAATTTCAGCAAAAATCTGACTTTTGGCAATTCACTCAAAAATGATGCCCAAAGCTTGCAAATGCTCCCCTGAAAGGTTTGGCAGTCGAAACAGAAGGCTTTTTATCACAGGACAAGAAATCAGCCCTCAGCAACTTACACGGCGGAATTTTTTTTTTAAAAAAATCCCTAAGCCCCGGGGTCACAATGTAAGCAAAAATCTGACTTTTGGCAATTCACTCAAAAATGGTGCCAAAAGCTTGCAAATGCTCCCCTGAAAGGTGTGGCAGTCAAAACAGAAGGCTTTTTACCACAGGACAAGAAATCAGCCCTCAGCAACTTACCCGGCAGAAATTTTTTTTTAAAAAAAAAACCTCTAAGCCCCGTGGTCAAAATTTCAGCAAAAATCTGACTTTTGGCAATTCACTCAAAAATGGTGCCAAAAGCTTGCAAATGCTCCCCTGTAAGGTTTTGCAGTCGAAACAGAAGGCTTTTTCTCACAGGACAAGTAATCAGCCCTCCACAATTACACCGGCTGAATCGGGGTCACAATTTCAGCAAAAATCTGACTTTTGGCAATTCACTCAAAAATGGTGCCAAACGCTTGCAAATGCTCCCCTGAAAGGTTTGGCAGTCAAAACAGAAGGCTTTTTATCACAGGACAAGAAATCAGCCCTCAGCAACTTACCCGGCGGAATTTTTTTTTTGTAAAAATCCCTAAGCCCCGGGGTCACAATTTCAGCAAAAATCTGACTTTTGGCAATTCACTCAAAAATGATGCCAAAAGCTTGCATATGCTCCCCTGAAAGGTTTGGCAGTCGAAACAGAAAGCTTTTTCTCACAGGACAAGAAATCTGCCCTCAGCAACTTACCCGGCGGAATTTTTTTTTTTGAAAAAACCTCTAAGCCCCAGGGTCACAATTTCAGAAAAATCTGACTTTTGGCAATTCACTCAAAAATGGTGCCAAAAGCTTGCAAATGCTCCCTTGAAAGGTTTTGCTGTCGAAACAGAAGGCTTTTTATCACAGGACAAGAAATCAGCCCTCAGCAACTTACCCGGCGGAATTTTTTTTTTGAAAAAATCCCTAAGCCCCGGGGTCACAATTTCAGCAAAATTCTGACTTTTGGCAATTCACTCAAAAATGGTGCCAAACGCTTGCAAATGCTCCCCTGAAAGGTTTGGCAGTCAAAACAGAAGGCTTTTTATCACAGGACAAGAAATCAGCCCTCAGCAACTTACCCGGCGGAATTTTTTTTTTGAAAAAATCCCTAAGCCCCGGGGTCACAATTTCAGCAAAATTCTGACTTTTGGCAATTCACTCAAAAATGGTGCCAAACGCTTGCAAATGCTCCCCTGAAAGGTTTGGCAGTCAAAACAGAAGGCTTTTTATCACAGGACAAGAAATCAGCCCTCAGCAACTTACCCGGCGGAATTTTTTTTTTTGAAAAAATCCCTAAGCCCCGGGGTCACAATTTCAGCAAAAATCTGACTTTTGGCAATTCACTCAAAAATGATGCCCAAAGCTTGCAAATGCTCCCCTGAAAGGTTTGGCAGTCGAAACAGAAGGCTTTTTCTCACAGGACAAGAAATCTGCCCTCAGCAACTTACCCGGCGGAATTTTTTTTTTGAAAAAATCCCTAAGCCCCAGGGTCACAATTTCAGCAAAAATCTGACTTTTGGCAATTCACTCAAAAATGGTGCCAAAAGCTTGCAAATGCTCCCCTGAAAGGTTTTGCAGTCGAAACAGAAGGCTTTTTATCACAGGACAAGAAATCAGCCCTCAGCAACTTACACGGCGGAATTTTTTTTTTAAAAAAATCCCTAAGCCCCGGGGTCACAATGTAAGCAAAAATCTGACTTTTGGCAATTCACTCAAAAATGGTGCCAAAAGCTTGCAAATGCTCCCCTGAAAGGTGTGGCAGTCAAAACAGAAGGCTTTTTACCACAGGACAAGAAATCAGCCCTCAGCAACTTACCCGGCAGAAATTTTTTTTTAAAAAAAAAACCTCTAAGCCCCGTGGTCAAAATTTCAGCAAAAATCTGACTTTTGGCAATTCACTCAAAAATGGTGCCAAAAGCTTGCAAATGCTCCCCTGTAAGGTTTTGCAGTCGAAACAGAAGGCTTTTTCTCACAGGACAAGTAATCAGCCCTCCACAATTACACCGGCTGAATCGGGGTCACAATTTCAGCAAAAATCTGACTTTTGGCAATTCACTCAAAAATGGTGCCAAACGCTTGCAAATGCTCCCCTGAAAGGTTTGGCAGTCAAAACAGAAGGCTTTTTATCACAGGACAAGAAATCAGCCCTCAGCAACTTACCCGGCGGAATTTTTTTTTTGTAAAAATCCCTAAGCCCCGGGGTCACAATTTCAGCAAAAATCTGACTTTTGGCAATTCACTCAAAAATGATGCCAAAAGCTTGCATATGCTCCCCTGAAAGGTTTGGCAGTCGAAACAGAAAGCTTTTTCTCACAGGACAAGAAATCTGCCCTCAGCAACTTACCCGGCGGAATTTTTTTTTTTGAAAAAACCTCTAAGCCCCAGGGTCACAATTTCAGAAAAATCTGACTTTTGGCAATTCACTCAAAAATGGTGCCAAAAGCTTGCAAATGCTCCCCTGAAAGGTTTTGCAGTCGAAACAGAAGGCTTTTTATCACAGGACAAGAAATCAGCCCTCAGCAACTTACCCGGCGGAATTTTTTTTTTGAAAAAATCCCTAAGCCCCGGGGTCACAATTTCAGCAAAAATCTGACTTTTGGCAATTCGTTCAAAAATGGTGCCAAAAGCTTGCAAATGCTCCCCTGAAAGGTTTGACAGTCGAAACAGAAGGCTTTTTCTCACAGGACAAGAAATCAGCCCTCCACAATTACACCGGCTGAATCGGCGTCACAATTTCAGCAAATATCTGACTTTTGGAAATTCACTCAAAAATGGTGCCAAAAGCTTGCAAATGCTCCCCTGAAAGGTTTTGCAGTCGAAACAGAAGGCTTTTTATCACAGGACAAGAAATCAGCCCTCAGCAACTTACACGGCGGAATTTTTTTTTTAAAAAAAATCCCTAAGCCCCGGGGTCACAATGTAAGCAAAAATCTGACTTTTGGCAATTCACTCAAAAATGGTGCCAAAAGCTTGCAAATGCTCCCCTGAAAGGTGTGGCAGTCAAAACAGAAGGCTTTTTATCACAGGACAAGAAATCAGCCCTCAGCAACTTACCCGGCGGTTTTTTTTTTTTGAAAAAATCCCTAAGCCCCGGGGTCACAATTTCAGCAAAAATCTGACTTTTGGCAATTCACTCAGAAATGATGCCCAAAGCTTGCAAATTCTCCCCTGAAAGGTTTGGCAGTCGAAACAGAAGGCTTTTTCTCACAGGACAAGAAATCAGCCCTCCACAATTACACCGGCCGAATCGGGGTCACAATTTCAGCAAATATCTGACTTTTGGAAATTCACTCAAAAATGGTGCCAAATGCTTGCAAATGCTCCCCTGAAAGGTTTGGCAGTCAAAACAGAAGGCTTTTTATCACAGGACAAGAAATCAGCCCTCAGCAACTTACCCGGCGGAATTTTTTTTTTGAAAAAATCCCTAAGCCCCGGGGTCACAATTTCAGCAAAAATCTGACTTTTGGCAATTCACTCAAGAATGGTGCCAAACGCTTGCAAATACTCCCCTGAAAGGTTTGGCAGTCAAAACAGAAGGCTTTTTATCACAGGACAAGAAATCAGCCCTCAGCAACTTACCCGGCGGAATTTTTTTTTGAAAAAATCCCTAAGCCCCGGGGTCACAATTTCAGCAAAAATCTGACTTTTGGCAATTCACTCAAAAATGATGCCAAAAGCTTGCAAATGCTCCCCTGAAAGGTTTGACAGTCGAAACAGAAGGCTTTTTCTCACAGGACAAGAAATCAGCCCTCCACAATTACACCGGCTGAATCGGCGTCACAATTTCAGCAAAAATCTGACTTTTGGCAATTCACTCAAAAATGGTGCCAAAAGCTTGCAAATGCTCCCCTGAAAGGTTTGGCAGTCAAAACAGAAGGATTTTTATCACAGGACAAGAAATCAGCCATCAGCAACTTACCCGGCGGAATTTTTTTTTTGAAAAAATCCCTAAGCCCCGGGGTCACAATTTCAGCATAAATCTGACTTTTGGCAATTCACTCAAAAATGGTGCCAAATGCTTGCAAATGCTCCCCTGAAAGGTTTGGCAGTCAAAACAGAAGGCTTTTTATTACAGGACAAGAAATCAGCCCTCAGCAACTTACCCGGCGGAATTTTTTTTTTGAAAAAATCCCTAAGCCCCGGAGTCACAATTTCAGCAAAAATCTGACTTTTGGCAATTCACTCAGAAATGATGCCCAAAGCTTGCAAATGCTCCCCTGAAAGGTTTGGCAGTCGAAACAGAAGGCTTTTTCTCACAGGACAAGAAATCTGCCCTCAGCAACTTACCCGGCGGAATTTTTTTTTTTTGAAAAAACCTCTAAGCCCCGTGGTCAAAATTTCAGCAAAAATCTGACTTTTGGCAATTCACTCAAAAATGGTGCCAAAAGCTTGCAAATGCTCCCCTGAAAGGTTTTGCAGTCGAAACAGAAGGCTTTTTATCACAGGACAAGAAATCTGCCCTCAGCAACTTACCCGGCGGAATTTTTTTTTTGAAAAAATCCCTAAGCCCCGGGGTCACAATTTCAGCAAATATCTGACTTTTGGCAATTCACTCAAAAATGGTGCCAAAAGCTTGCAAATGCTCCCCTGAAAGGTTTGGCAGTCGAAACAGAAGGCTTTTTCTCACAGGACAAGAAATCAGCCCTCCACAATTACACCGGCCGAATCGGGGTCACAATTTCAGCAAAAATCTGACTTTTGGCAATTCACTCAAAAATGGTGCCAAACTCTTGCAAATACTCCCCTGAAAGGTTTGGCAGTCAAAACAGAAGGCTTTTTATCACAGGACAAGAAATCAGCCCTCCACAATTACACCGGCTGAATCGGGGTCACAATTTCAGCAAATATCTGACTTTTGGAAATTCACTCAAAAATGGTGCCAAAAGTTTGCAAATGCTCCCCTGAAAGGTTTGGCAGTCAAAACAGATAGCTTTTTATCACAGGACAAGAAATCAGCCCTCGACAAATAAACCGACCGAATCGGGGTCACAATTTCAGCAAATATCTGACTTTTGGAAATTCACTCAAAAATGGTGCCAAATGCTTGCAAATGCTCCCCTGAAAGATTTGGCAGTCAAAACAGAAGGCTTTTTATCACAGGACAAGAAATCAGCCCTCAGCAACTTACCCGGCGGAATTTTTTTTTAAAAAAAATCCCTAAGCCCCGGGGTCACAATTTCAGCAAAAATCTGACTTTTGGCAATTCACTCAAAAATGGTGCCAAAAGCTTGCAAATGCTCCCCTGAAAGGTGTGGCAGTCAAAAGAGAAGGCTTTTTATCACAGGACAAGAAATCAGCCCTCAGCAACTTACCCGTCAGAATTTTTTTTTTTTGAAAAAATCCCTAAGCCCCGGGGTCACAATTTCAGCAAAAATCTGACTTTTGGCAATTCACTCAAAAATGGTGCCAAAAGCTTGCAAATGCTCCCCTGAAAGGTTTGGCAGTCAAAACAGAAGTCTTTTTATCACAGGACAAGAAATTAGCCCTCAGCAATTTACCCGGCGGAATTTTTTTTTTGAAAAAATCCGTAAGCCCCGGGGTCACAATTTCAGCAAAATTCTGACTTTTGGCAATTCACTCAAAAATGGTGCCAAACGCTTGCAAATGCTCCCCTGAAAGGTTTTGCAGTCGAAACAGAAGGCTTTTTATCACAGGACAAGAAATCAGCCCTCAGCAACTTACACGGCGGAATTTTTTTTTAAAAAAAATCCCTAAGCCCCGGGGTCACAATGTAAGCAAAAATCTGACTTTTGGCAATTCACTCAAAAATGGTGCCAAAAGCTTGCAAATGCTCCCCTGAAAGGTGTGGCAGTCAAAACAGAAGGCTTTTTATCACAGGACAAGAAATCAGCCCTCAGCAACTTACCCGGCGGTTTTTTTTTTTTTGAAAAAATCCCTAAGCCCCGGGGTCACAATTTCAGCAAAAATCTGACTTTTGGCAATTCACTCAGAAATGATGCCCAAAGCTTGCAAATTCTCCCCTGAAAGGTTTGGCAGTCGAAACAGAAGGCTTTTTCTCACAGGACAAGAAATCAGCCCTCCACAATTACACCGGCCGAATCGGGGTCACAATTTCAGCAAAAATCTGACTTTTGGCAATTCACTCAAGAATGGTGACAAACGCTTGCAAATACTCCCCTGAAAGGTTTGGCAGTCAAAACAGAAGGCTTTTTATCACAGGACAAGAAATCAGCCCTCAGCAACTTACCCGGCGGAATTTTTTTTTTGAAAAAATCCCTAAGCCCCGGGGTCACAATTTCAGCATAAATCTGACTTTTGGCAATTCACTCAAAAATGGTGCCAAATGCTTGCAAATGCTCCCCTGAAAGGTTTGGCAGTCAAAACAGAAGGCTTTTTATTACAGGACAAGAAATCAGCCCTCAGCAACTTACCCGGCGGAATTTTTTTTTTGAAAAAATCCCTAAGCCCCGGAGTCACAATTTCAGCAAAAATCTGACTTTTGGCAATTCACTCAGAAATGATGCCCAAAGCTTGCAAATGCTCCCCTGAAAGGTTTGGCAGTCGAAACAGAAGGCTTTTTCTCACAGGACAAGAAATCTGCCCTCAGCAACTTACCCGGCGGAATTTTTTTTTTTTGAAAAAACCTCTAAGCCCCGTGGTCAAAATTTCAGCAAAAATCTGACTTTTGGCAATTCACTCAAAAATGGTGCCAAAAGCTTGCAAATGCTCCCCTGAAAGGTTTTGCAGTCGAAACAGAAGGCTTTTTATCACAGGACAAGAAATCTGCCCTCAGCAACTTACCCGGCGGAATTTTTTTTTTGAAAAAATCCCTAAGCCCCGGGGTCACAATTTCAGCAAATATCTGACTTTTGGCAATTCACTCAAAAATGGTGCCAAAAGCTTGCAAATGCTCCCCTGAAAGGTTTGGCAGTCGAAACAGAAGGCTTTTTCTCACAGGACAAGAAATCAGCCCTCCACAATTACACCGGCCGAATCGGGGTCACAATTTCAGCAAAAATCTGACTTTTGGCAATTCACTCAAAAATGGTGCCAAACTCTTGCAAATACTCCCCTGAAAGGTTTGGCAGTCAAAACAGAAGGCTTTTTATCACAGGACAAGAAATCAGCCCTCCACAATTACACCGGCTGAATCGGGGTCACAATTTCAGCAAATATCTGACTTTTGGAAATTCACTCAAAAATGGTGCCAAAAGTTTGCAAATGCTCCCCTGAAAGGTTTGGCAGTCAAAACAGATAGCTTTTTATCACAGGACAAGAAATCAGCCCTCGACAAATAAACCGACCGAATCGGGGTCACAATTTCAGCAAATATCTGACTTTTGGAAATTCACTCAAAAATGGTGCCAAATGCTTGCAAATGCTCCCCTGAAAGATTTGGCAGTCAAAACAGAAGGCTTTTTATCACAGGACAAGAAATCAGCCCTCAGCAACTTACCCGGCGGAATTTTTTTTTTGAAAAAATCCCTAAGCCCCGGGGTCACAATTTCAGCAAAATTCTGACTTTTGGAAATTCGCTCAAAAATGGTGCCAAATGCTTGCAAATGCTCCCCTGAAAGGTTTGGCAGTCAAAACAGAAGGCCTTTTATCACAGGACAAGAAATCAGCCCTCAGCAACTTACCCCGCGGAATTTTTTTTTTGAAAAAATCCCTAAGCCCCGGGGTCACAATTTCAGCAAAAATCTGACTTTTGGAAATTCGCTCAAAAATGGTGCCAAATGTGGGAGTTCAGAACTTAACTGGTTAAGTGTTCTGAGCTGTGCGTCACTTTCCGACGTCAGCTATGGAAGCTGGGAGGAGTCTGGGAGGAGACTGTATCTTGTTGTTCTCTCTGTGTCTTGAGAGAGACGGACATGGCTGCAAGCAGTGATGGACAAATGTTTGAATAAAAGCTGTAAATAGACGAATCTGTCTGTGTATGCTTGCATGGAGCAAGGGAGAAAAAGGGAGAAAAAGACTGTTTTACACCGCTGTATGCTACTCTGCTAAGCCGTGGCCAAAGAGACAGCAGACTTTGTTGCGCAGCTGAGAAAGAAGCGTGCCGGACGCTGCGAATGACGGATTGGGATCGTAAAGCTGTCTGAGTACACGGCTCAACGGTCAAGCTATCAAGATCGTTATCTCTGACAGGTTATGGAAGGTCAGTAGACGCTCGTAAAACAGTCGGTGTGAGCTCCAGGAACGCTTTGAAGTCGGCACGGAAGCTAGCCGGAGGTTGGAAGCTGCATTCCTTGAGTCTAGCCTAATGCCGGGAAGCAGAGGAAGTGTTTGCCTGCTTCTGAGAGGAAAAAGCTTCTGATACAGAAAGCTGGCTGGAGCTGGAAGCTGAGACGCAGCTGGGCCGTTTCTCCACGTACAGGAGCCGGAATCAGCTGGTACTGAGTAAGTACAGCTTGTGGGGCACCTTGGCAGAACGGGAGAATATGGCAGAGAGCCAGGATATACCGGTGGAGAAGCTCACTTTAAAAAGTTGGGCAACCTGGAGCAGAAGAATAAGGGGCTGGTTCCTGGTCCATGGGCTTTGGGAAGGAAGCCAGAGGGAGCCAAAAGCACCACCCCTTAGCTGGGACGATAGCCAGCAGAAAATGCTTCAGAGAGAGCTGGATATGCTCAGAGCATGCATTCATGCATCGCTGAGACCCCATTTGGAAGGTGTACAGACACCAGGGGCTGCCTGGAATGTGCTGCGAAGTTTGTGTGAAACTGCAGCAGGAGGCCAGGGCCCTGGAGAAGAAATGGAGAGCCCCAAGATGGCTGCGGCCCCAGTTCCCGGTACTTCAGTCTCAAGGAGCACTGTTGGGCAGATCGGGGGGGCGAAGAGTTCCAAAGGCAAGTTTAAGAAACTTTCCACTGGTGCTGAAGCGAAGAGCAGCTTCAGGGGGGGCCAGGCTGGTGGGAGGCGCCGTTCCAGGAGAAGGAAGGCCAGGCCAGCTGGGAGGAGCCCCGGGCAGTGTTTTTCCACTGGAGTTCAACATCTGCGTGGCAGTTGCCCCCACCGGAGCACAGAGCCGATGCAGGATGTTTGCAAGGACACTTCCCATGGGAATCAAGCGGGTTTCCATGGCAACAGGCCTGGGAAGACAGGCAGGCGTGGAACTGAGCCAGGTGGTCGTGGTAAACAACAGGAAGAGGCTTATCAAGTCTCTGCGAGTATGGCATTGTTCGAAGACGGCCGAATGGAAAATTTGGAAATGGCTTTTGTAATCGACTCAGCAGCTAACCGCAACATGGTTCCAGAGACCCCTGCAGGCGGGATGTGGAATTGCACGCCAGTTCCGAAGGGACAGACTGTTACATTCGCGAATGGACAGAGAACTAAAATTTCCAAGAGCACTAATGTATTTTTTTCTGTTTTGCAGAAAAGGATGGATTTTTGTATTGTTCCGGAGGTTCATCACTGTTTATTATCTGTGCCTTATTTGTTAAATAAGGGGTTCAAAGTTTGTTTTGAAAATGATGTCTGCACAATCTCCAGAGGAGGGAGGTTACTGGCCAAAGTACGGAAGGGACAGAATGATCTTTTCATTCTTAAAACGTCTCTTGGGGGTGAGGGGAAGGTTGAGAGAGCACAGGCGCAGCGTGCTACAGTTCCCACTCATGTTCAATGTGCTTGTGCATGGCATCAGAGGACCAATCATAGTTCTGTAGAGGAACTGCAAGTACTTCCTGAGGTTACCAGAGGGTGTAAAATTAGAGATTGTGGACGTGCCATTAGTTGCACCACATGCAAGCAAGCAAAGGTGAAAGGGTGCAGTTACCCAAAGGTGGAACGGGTTGCCACTAAACCTTTTGAGCTGGTTCACATAGATTTGGCCGGTCCTGTCAAGGAACCAAGTCTGGGAGGGGCCAGGTTTCTGCTAACTTTTTTGGATGATTTTTCGCAGACCACCTGGACCCACGGTCTCAAATCCAGGGACGATGCAGCACAGCTGATCAAGAGCTGGATTGAGGGGGTGGAACAGAGATTCTCCACCAGGGTTCAAGCGATCATCAGTGACAGAAATGCTAGGTACACTGGTTCTGCTTTGCAGCAGTTCTTTCACAGAAGAGGGATACGTCACACAGTTACTTCACCCAGTAAGAGGGGGGTGGCAGAGCTGAGAAGTGAAGCTCTGGTTAAGGCTGGACAGGTGATGCTGAAAGAAGCCAGGTTACCTCCAAAGTTTTGGCTGGAGGGAATCCGATGTGTGTCTTTCACCTGGAATCGCGTCTACAACTCACTGGTAGGTGACACACCGTACTCTTTGTTGAATGGCAGAAAACCCCAGGTTCATTTTCTGCGCAAGTTTGGATCTCCTGCGGTTGTCCCTGTGCCTAAGGCTTTGCAGGGGCCAGATGGAGCCAAAGTCCAGAAAATGATCTTCTGTGGGTATGAGCCAGATGCTCGTGCATGGAGATTTGCTTACCCGTCAGGTGATCAGAGTAAGGTGCTGATCAGTAAACACGCTGAATTCTTTGAGCAGGATGAAAGGCCAAAGATTTCTGCACAGCGTGATGTTCTTTCAGAATGTCTCTCTGATCCAGAGGACAGTTCTGTTGAGGAGGAAGAAGAGGCTGAGGCTGCTGATGACGACCAGGTCACTGACCAGGGTCAGGAGCAGGGTGGGGTGTCTCCAAAAGCTGTTAAGAGATTGCCCAAGAGTGAGCCTAGTTCTCCTGTGAGTGTAATGGAAAGGATTCGAAGACGCTTTAAGTCAGAGGGGGAATCCTGTGATGCAGAGGACACACCTGCTGGTGACAGTGAGCCAGAGGAAACACCAGAGTTTGTGCCTAGGCGATCCAGTCGCACAACCAAGGGTATTCCACCTGAGAGGTACCAGGCCACAGGTACGTGGGTAAGTTTCGCACAGTGCGATTCTCAGAGTTGTGAGGTGATTCCACAGATGCCCAACAGGTACGCCAAGGTAGGGCGCAAGGCATTGGGGAAGGGATTGATCTCACAAGGTGTTGCTGAAGATGTTACACAGGTTTTGTCAGAAAGCAACGCAAGGGGGTGTGTGGGAGTTCAGAACTTAACTGGTTAAGTGTTCTGAGCTGTGCGTCACTTTCCGACGTCAGCTATGGAAGCTGGGAGGAGTCTGGGAGGAGACTGTATCTTGTTGTTCTCTCTGTGTCTTGAGAGAGACGGACATGGCTGCAAGCAGTGATGGACAAATGTTTGAATAAAAGCTGTAAATAGACGAATCTGTCTGTGTATGCTTGCATGGAGCAAGGGAGAAAAAGGGAGAAAAAGACTGTTTTACACCGCTGTATGCTACTCTGCTAAGCCGTGGCCAAAGAGACAGCAGACTTTGTTGCGCAGCTGAGAAAGAAGCGTGCCGGACGCTGCGAATGACGGATTGGGATCGTAAAGCTGTCTGAGTACACGGCTCAACGGTCAAGCTATCAAGATCGTTATCTCTGACAATCGTTATCTCTTGCAAATGCTCCCCTGAAAGGTTTGGCAGTCAAAACAGAAGGCTTTTTATCACAGGACAAGAAATCAGCCCTCAGCAACTTACCCGGCAGAATTTTTTTTTTGAAAAAATCCCTAAGCCCCGGGGTCACAATTTCAGCAAAAATCTGACTTTTGGCAATTCACTCAAAAATGGTGCCAAACTCTTGCAAATACTCCCCTGAAAGGTTTGGCAGTCAAAACAGAAGGCTTTTTATCACAGGACAAGAAATCAGCCCTCCACAATTACACCGGCTGAATCGGGGTCACAATTTCAGCAAATATCTGACTTTTGGAAATTCACTCAAAAATGGTGCCAAATGCTTGCAAATGCTCCCCTGAAAGATTTGGCAGTCAAAACAGAAGGCTTTTTATCACAGGACAAGAAATCAGCCCTCAGCAACTTACCCGGCGGATTTTTTTTTTTGAAAAAATCCCTAAGCCCGGGATCACAATTTCAGCAAAAATCTGACTTTTGGCAATTCACTCAAAAATGGTGCCAAAAGCTTGCAAATGCTCCCCTGAAAGGTTTGACAGTCGAAACGGAAGGCTTTTTATCACAGGACAAGAAATCAGCCCTCCACAATCACAGCGGCCGAATCGGGGTCACAATTTCAGCAAAAATCTGACTTTTGGCAATTCACTCAAAAATGGTGCCAAACTCTTGCAAATACTCCCCTGAAAGGTTTGGCAGTCAAAACAGAAGGCTTTTTATCACAGGACAAGAAATCAGCCCTCGACAAATAAACCGACCGAATCGGGGTCACAATTTCAGCAAATATCTGACTTTTGGAAATTCACTCAAAAATGGTGCCAAATGCTTGCAAATGCTCCCCTGAAAGATTTGGCAGTCAAAACAGAAGGCTTTTTATCACAGGACAAGAAATCAGCCCTCAGCAACTTACCCGGCGGAATTTTTTTTTTGAAAAAATCCCTAAGCCCCGGGGTAACAATTTCAGCAAAAATCTGACTTTTGGCAATTCACTCAAAAATGGTGCCAAACGCTTGCAAATACTCCCCTGAAAGGTTTGGCAGTCAAAACAGAAGGCTTTTTATCACAGGACAAGAAATCAGCCCTCAGCAACTTACCCGGCGGAATTTTTTTTTTGAAAAAATCCCTAAGCCCCGGGGTCACAATTTCAGCAAAAATCTGACTTTTGGCAATTCACTCAAAAATGGTGCCAAAAGCTTGCAAATGCTCCCCTGAAAGGTTTGGCAGTCAAAACAGAAGGCTTTTTATCACAGGACAAGAAATCAGCCCTCAGCAACTTACCCGGCGGAGTTTTTTTTTTGAAAAAATCCCTAAGCCCCGGGGTCACAATTTCAGCAAAAATCTGACTTTTGGCAATTCACTCAAAAATGGTGCCAAATGCTTGCAAATGCTCCCCTGAAAGGTTTGGCAGTCAAAACAAAAGGCTTTTTATCACAGGACAAGAAATCAGCCCTCAGCAACTTACCCGGCGGAATTTTTTTTTGGAAAAAATCCCTAAGCCCCGGGGTCACAATTTCAGCAAAAATCTGACTTTTGGCAATAAACTCAGAAATGATGCCCAAAGCTTGCAAATGCTCCCCTGAAAGCTTTGGCAGTCGAAACAGAAGGCTTTTTCTCACAGGACAAGAAATCAGCCCTCCACAATCACACCGGCCGAATTGGGGTCACAATTTCAGCAAAAATCTGACTTTTGGCAATTCACTCAAAAATGGTGCCAAACTCTTGCAAATACTCCCCTGAAAGGTTTGGCAGTCAAAACATAAGGCTTTTTATCACAGGACAAGAAATCAGCCCTCCACAATTACACCGGCTGAATCGGGGTCACAATTTCAGCAAATATCTGACTTTTGGAAATTCACTCAAAAATGGTGCCAAATGCTTGCAAATGCTCCCCTGAAAGGTTTGGCAGTCAAAACAGAAGGCTTTTTCTCACAGGACAAGAAATCAGCCCTCGACAAATAAACCGACCGAATCGGGGTCACAATTTCAGCAAATATCTGACTTTTGGAAATTCACTCAAAAATGGTGCCAAATGCTTACAAATGCTCCCCTGAAAGATTTGGCAGTCAAAACAGAAGGCTTTTTATCACAGGACAAGAAATCAGCCCTCAGCAACTTACCCGGCGGATTTTTTTTTTTGAAAAAATCCCTAAGCCCGGGATCACAATTTCAGCAAAAATCTGACTTTTGGCAATTCACTCAAAAATGGTGCCAAAAGCTTGCAAATGCTCCCCTGAAAGGTTTGGCAGTCGAAACAGAAGGCTTTTTATCACAGGACAAGAAATCAGCCCTCCACAATCACACCGGCCGAATCGGGGTCACAATTTCAGCAAAAATCTGACTTTTGGCAATTCACTCAAAAATGGTGCCAAACTCTTGCAAATACTCCCCTGAAAGGTTTGGCAGTCAAAACAGAAGGCTTTTTATCACAGGATAAGAAATCAGCCCTCAGCAACTTACCCGGCGGAATTTTTTTTTTGAAAAAATCCCTAAGCCCCAGGGTCACAATTTCAGCAAAAATCTGACTTTTGGCAATTCACTCAAAAATGGTGCCAAACGCTTGCAAATACTCCCCTGAAAGGTTTGGCAGTCAAAACAGAAGGCATTTTATCACAGGACAAGAAATCAGCCCTCAGCAACTTACCCGGCGGAATTTTTTTTTTGAAAAAATCCCTAAGCCCCGGGGTCACAATTTCAGCAAAAATCTGACTTTTGGCAATTCACTCAAAAATGGTGCCAAAAGCTTGCAAATACTCCCCTGAAAGGTTTGGCAGTCAAAACAGAAGGATTTTTATCACAAGACAAGAAATTAGCCCTTAGCAACTTACCCGGCGGATATTTTTTTTTGAAAAAATCCCTAAGCCCCGGGGTCACAATTTCAGTAAAAATCTGACTTCTGGCAATTCACTCAAAAATGGTGCCAAAAGCTTGCAAATGCTCCCCTGAAAGGTTTGGCAGTCAAAACAGAAGGCTTTTTATCACAGGACAAGAAATCAGCCCTCAGCAACTTACCCGGCGGAGTTTTTTTTTTGAAAAAATCCCTAAGCCCCGGTGTCACAATTTCAGTAAAAATCTGACTTCTGGCAATTCACTCAAAAATGGTGCCAAAAGCTTGCAAATGCTCCCCTGAAAGGTTTGGCAGTCGAAACAGAAGGCTTTTTCTCACAGGACAAGAAATCAGCCCTCCACAATCACACCGGCCGAATTGGGGTCAAAATTTCAGCAAAAATCTGACTTTTGGCAATTCACTCAAAAATGGTGCCAAACTCTTGCAAATACTCCCCTGAAAGGTTTGGCAGTCAAAACAGAAGGCTTTTTATCACAGGACAAGAAATCAGCCCTCCACAATTACACCGGCTGAATCGGGGTCACAATTTCAGCAAATATCTGACTTTTGGAAATTCACTCAAAAATGGTGCCAAAAGTTTGCAAATGCTCCCCTGAAAGGTTTGGCAGTCAAAACAGAAGGCTTTTTCTCACAGGACAAGAAATCAGCCCTCGACAAATAAACCGACCGAATCGGGGTCACAATTTCAGCAAATATCTGACTTTTGGAAATTCACTCAAAAATGGTGCCAAATGCTTGCAAATGCTCCCCTGAAAGATTTGGCAGTCAAAACAGAAGGCTTTTTATCACAGGACAAGAAATCAGCCCTCAGCAACTTACCCGGCGGATTTTTTTTTTTGAAAAAATCCCTAAGCCCGGGATCACAATTTCAGCAAAAATCTGACTTTTGGCAATTCACTCAAAAATGGTGCCAAAAGCTTGCAAATGCTCCCCTGAAAGGTTTGGCAGTCAAAACAGAAGGCTTTTTATCACAGGACAAGAAATCAGCCCTCCACAATTACACCGGCTCTATCGGGGTCACAATTTCAGCAAATATCTGACTTTTGATAATTCACTCAAAAATGGTGCCAAAAGTTTGCAAATGCTCCCCTGAAAGGTTTGGCAGTCAAAACAGAAGGCTTTTTATCACAGGACAAGAAATCAGCCCTAAACAAATAAACCGACCGAATCGGGGTCACAATTTCAGAAAATATCTGACTTTTGGAAATTCACTCAAAAATGGTGCCAAATGCTTGCAAATGCTCCCCTGAAAGATTTGGCAGTCAAAACAGAAGGCTTTTTATCACAGGACAAGAAATCAGCCCTCAGCAACTTAAACGGCGGAATTTTTTTTTTGAAAAAATCCCTAAGCCCCGGGGTCACAGTTTCAGCAAAAATCTGACTTTTGGCAATTCACTCAAAAATGGTGCCAAAAGCTTGCAAATGCTCCCCTGAAAGGTTTGGCAGTCAAAACAGAAGGATTTTTATCACAAGACAAGAAATCAGCCCTCAGCAACTTACCCGGCGTAATTTTTTTTTTGAAAAAATCCCTAAGCCCCGGGGTCACAATTTCAGCAAAAATCTGACTTTTGGCAATAAACTCAGAAATGATGCCCAAAACTTGCAAATGCTCCCCTGAAAGCTTTGGCAGTCGAAACAGAAGGCTTTTTCTCACAGGACAAGAAATCAGCCCTCCACAATCACACCGGCCGAATTGGGGTCACAATTTCAGCAAAAATCTGACTTTTGGCAATTCACTCAAAAATGGTGCCAAACTCTTGCAAATACTCCCCTGAAAGGTTTGGCAGTCAAAACAGAAGGCTTTTTATGACAGGACAAGAAATCAGCCCTCCACAATTACACCGGCTGAATCCGGGTCACAATTTCAGCAAATATCTGACTTTTGGAAATTCACTCAAAAATGGTGCCAAAAGTTTGCAAATGCTCCCCTGAAAGGTTTGGCAGTCAAAACAGAAGGCTTTTTCTCACAGGACAAGAAATCAGCCCTCGACAAATAAACCGACCGAATCGGGGTCACAATTTCAGCAAAAATCTGACTTTTGGAAATTCACTCAAAAATGGTGCCAAATGCTTGCAAATGCTCCCCTGAAAGGTTTGGCAGTCAAAACAGAAGGCTTTTTATCACAGGACAATAAATCAGCCCTCAGCAACTTACCCGGCGGAGTTTTTTTTTTGAAAAAATCCCTAAGCCCCGGGGTCACAATTTCAGTAAAAATCTGACTTCTGGCAATTCACTCAAAAATGGTGCCAAAAGCTTGCAAATGCTCCCCTGAAAGGTTTGGCAGTCAAAACAGAAGGCTTTTTATCACACGACAAGAAATCAGCCCTCAGCAACTTACCCGGCGGAGTTTTTTTTTTGAAAAAATCCCTAAGCCCCGGGGTCACAATTTCAGTAAAAATCTGACTTCTGGCAATTCATTCAAAAATGGTGCCAAAAGCTTGCAAATGCTCCCCTGAAAGGTTTGGCAGTCAAAACAGAAGGCTTTTTATCACAGGACAAGAAATCAGCCCTCAGCAACTTACCCGTCGGAAATTTTTTTTTTGAAAAAATCCCTAAGCCCCGGGGTCACAATTTCAGCAAATATCTGACTTTTGGCAATTCACTCAAAAATGGTGCCAAAAGCTTGCAAATGCTCCCCTGAAAGGTTTGGCAGTCAAAACAGAAGGCTTTTTATCACAGGACAAGAAATCAGCCCTCAGCAACTTACCCGGCGGAGTTTTTTTTTTGAAAAAATCCCTAAGCCCCGGGGTCACAATTTCAGCAAAAATCTGACTTTTGGCAATTCACTCAGAAATGATGCCCAAAGCTTGCAAATGCTCCCCTGAAAGGTTTGGCAGTCGAAACAGAAGGCTTTTTCTCACAGGACAAGAAATCAGCCCTCCACAATCACACCGGCCGAATTGGGGTCACAATTTCAGCAAAAATCTGACTTTTGGCAATTCACTCAAAAATGGTGCCAAACTCTTGCAAATACTCCCCTGAAAGGTTTGGCAGTCAAAACAGAAGGCTTTTTATCACAGGACAAGAAATCAGCCCTCGACAAATAAACCGACCGAATCGGGGTCACAATTTCAGCAAATATCTGACTTTTGGAAATTCACTCAAAAATGGTGCCAAATGCTTGCAAATGCTCCCCTGAAAGATTTG
Source organism: Podarcis erhardii (assembly GCF_964252035.2). Classification (NCBI taxonomy): domain Eukaryota; kingdom Metazoa; phylum Chordata; class Lepidosauria; order Squamata; family Lacertidae; genus Podarcis; species Podarcis erhardii. The sequence goes on along the minus strand of NW_028292883.1, from coordinate 27,136 downwards.
GCAGTCAAAACAGAAGGCTTTTTATCACAGGACAAGAAATCAGCCCTCAGCAACTTACCCGGCAAAATCTGACTTTTGGCAATAAACTCAGGAATGATGCCCAAAGCTTGCAAATGCTCCCCTGAAAGGTTTGGCAGTCGAAACAGAAGGCTTTTTATCACAGGACAAGAAATCAGCCCTCCACAATTACACCGGCTGAATCGGGGTCACAATTTCAGCAAATATCTGACTTTTGGAAATTCACTCAAAAATGGTGCCAAAAGTTTGCAAATGCTCCCCTGAAAGGTTTGGCAGTCAAAACAGAAGGCTTTTTCTCACAGGACAGGATTTCAGCCCTCGACAAATAAACCGACCGAATCGGGGTCACAATTTCAGCAAAAATCTGACTTTTGGAAATTCACTAAAAAATGGTGCCAAATGCTTGCAAATGCTCCCCTGAAAGGTTTGGCAGTCAAAACAGAAGGCTTTTTATCACAGGACAAGAAATCAGCCCTCAGCAACTTACCCGGCGGATTTTTTTTTTTGAAAAAATCCCTAAGCCCCGGGGTCACAATTTCAGCAAATATCTGACTTTTGGCAATTCACTAAAAAATGGTGCCAAAAGCTTGCAAATGCTCCCCTGAAAGGTTTGGCAGTCAAAACAGAAGGCTTTTTATCACAGGACAAGAAATCAGCCCTCAGCAAATTACCCGGCGGATTTTTTTTCTTTTCATAAAATCCCTAAGCCCCGGGGTCACAATTTCAGCAAAAATCTGACTTTTGGCAATTCACTCAGAAATGATGCCCAAAGCTTGCAAATGCTCCCCTGAAAGGTTTGGCAGTCGAAACAGAAGGCTTTTTCTCAAAGGACAAGCATTCAGCCTTCCACAATCACACCGGCCGAATTGGGGTCACAATTTCAGCAAAAATCTGACTTTTGGCAATTCACTCAAAAATGGTGCCAAACTCTTGCAAATACTCCCCTGAAAGGTTTGGCAGTCAAAACAGAAGGCTTTTTATCACAGGACAAGAAATCAGCCCTTGACAAATAAACCGACCGAATCGGGGTCACAATTTCAGCAAATATCTGACTTTTGGAAATTCACTCAAAAATGGTGCCAAAAGCTTGCAAATGCTCCCCTGAAAGGTTTGGCAGTCAAAACAGAAGGATTTTTATCACAAGACAAGAAATCAGCCCTCAGCAACTTACCCGGCGTAATTTTTTTTTTGAAAAAATCCCTAAGCCCCGGGGTCACAATTTCAGCAAAAATCTGACTTTTGGCAATTCACTCAAAAATGGTGCCAAAAGCTTGCAAATACTCCCCTGAAAGGTTTGGCAGTCAAAACAGAAGGATTTTTATCACAAGACAAGAAATTAGCCCTTAGCAACTTACCCGGCGGATTTTTTTTTTTGAAAAAATCCCTAAGCCCCGGGGTCACAATTTCAGTAAAAATCTGACTTCTGGCAATTCACTCAAAAATGGTGCCAAAAGCTTGCAAATGCTCCCCTGAAAGGTTTGGCAGTCAAAACAGAAGGCTTTTTATCACAGGACAAGAAATCAGCCCTCAGCAACTTAGCCGGCGGAGTTTTTTTTTTGAAAAAATCCCTAAGCCCCGGTGTCACAATTTCAGTAAAAATCTGACTTCTGGCAATTCACTCAAAAATGGTGCCAAAAGCTTGCAAATGCTCCCCTGAAAGGTTTGGCAGTCAAAACAGAAGGCTTTTTATCACAGGACAAGAAATCAGCCCTCAGCAACTTACCCGGCGGAATTTTTTTTTTGAAAAAAATCCCTAAGCCCCGGGGTCACAATTTCAGTAAAAATCTGACTTTTGGCAATAAACTCAGAAATGATGCCCAAAGCTTGCAAATGCTCCCCTGAAAGCTTTGGCAGTTGAAACAGAAGGATTTTTCTCACAGGACAAGAAATCAGCCCTCCACAATCACACCGGCCGAATTGGGGTCAAAATTTCAGCAAAAATCTGACTTTTGGCAATTCACTCAAAAATGGTGCCAAACTCTTGCAAATACTCCCCTGAAAGGTTTGGCAGTCAAAACAGAAGGCTTTTTATCACAGGACAAGAAATCAGCCCTCCACAATTACACCGGCTGAATCGGGGTCACAATTTCAGCAAATATCTGACTTTTGGAAATTCACTCAAAAATGGTGCCAAAAGTTTGCAAATGCTCCCCTGAAAGGTTTGGCAGTCAAAACAGAAGGCTTTTTCTCACAGGACAAGAAATCAGCCCTCGACAAATAAACCGACCGAATCGGGGTCACATTTTCAGCAAATATCTGACTTTTGGAAATTCACTCAAAAATGGTGCCAAATGCTTGCAAATGCTCCCCTGAAAGATTTGGCAGTCAAAACAGAAGGCTTTTTCTCACAGGACAAGAAATCAGCCCTCCACAATCACACCGGCCGAATTGGGGTCACAATTTCAGCAAAAATCTGACTTTTGGCAATTCACTCAAAAATGGTGCCAAACTCTTGCAAATACTCCCCTGAAAGGTTTGGCAGTCAAAACAGAAGGCTTTTTATCACAGGACAAGAAATCAGCCCTCGACAAATAAACCGACCGAATCGGGGTCACAATTTCAGCAAATATCTGACTTTTGGAAATTCACTCAAAAATGGTGCCAAATGCTTGCAAATGCTCCCCTGAAAGATTTGGCAGTCAAAACAGAAGGCTTTTTATCACAGGACAAGAAATCAGCCCTCAGCAACTTACCCGGCAAAATCTGACTTTTGGCAATAAACTCAGGAATGATGCCCAAAGCTTGCAAATGCTCCCCTGAAAGGTTTGGCAGTCGAAACAGAAGGCTTTTTATCACAGGACAAGAAATCAGCCCTCCACAATCACACTGGCCGAATTGGGGTCACAATTTCAGCAAAAATCTGACTTTTGGCAATTCACTCAAAAATGGTGCCAAACTCTTGCAAATACTCCCCTGAAAGGTTTGGCAGTCAAAACAGAAGGCTTTTTATCACAGGACAAGAAATCAGCCCTCCACAATTACACCGGCTGAATCGGGGTCACAATTTCAGCAAATATCTGACTTTTGGAAATTCACTCAAAAATGGTGCCAAAAGTTTGCAAATGCTCCCCTGAAAGGTTTGGCAGTCAAAACAGAAGGCTTTTTCTCACAGGACAGGAAATCAGCCCTCGACAAATCAACCGACCGAATCGGGGTCACAATTTCAGCAAAAATCTGACTTTTGGAAATTCACTAAAAAATGGTGCCAAATGCTTGCAAATGCTCCCCTGAAAGGTTTGGCAGTCAAAACAGAAGGCTTTTTATCACAGGACAAGAAATCAGCCCTCAGCAACTTACCCGGCGGATTTTTTTTTTTGAAAAAATCCCTAAGCCCCGGGGTCACAATTTCAGCAAATATCTGACTTTTGGCAATTCACTAAAAAATGGTGCCAAAAGCTTGCAAATGCTCCCCTGAAAGGTTTGGCAGTCAAAACAGAAGGCTTTTTATCACAGGACAAGAAATCAGCCCTCAGCAAATTACCCGGCGGATTTTTTTTCTTTTCATAAAATCCCTAAGCCCCGGGGTCACAATTTCAGCAAAAATCTGACTTTTGGCAATTCACTCAGAAATGATGCCCAAAGCTTGCAAATGCTCCCCTGAAAGGTTTGGCAGTCGAAACAGAAGGCTTTTTCTCAAAGGACAAGCATTCAGCCTTCCACAATCACACCGGCCGAATTGGGGTCACAATTTCAGCAAAAATCTGACTTTTGGCAATTCACTCAAAAATGGTGCCAAACTCTTGCAAATACTCCCCTGAAAGGTTTGGCAGTCAAAACAGAAGGCTTTTTATCACAGGACAAGAAATCAGCCCTTGACAAATAAACCGACCGAATCGGGGTCACAATTTCAGCAAATATCTGACTTTTGGAAATTCACTCAAAAATGGTGCCAAATGCTTGCAAATACTCCCCTGAAAGGTTTGGCAGTCAAAACAGAAGGCATTTTATCACAGGACAAGAAATCAGCCCTCAGCAACTTACCCGGCGGAATTTTTTTTTTGAAAAAATCCCTAAGCCCCGGGGTCACAATTTCAGCAAAAATCTGACTTTTGGCAATTCACTCAAAAATGGTGCCAAAAGCTTGCAAATACTCCCCTGAAAGGTTTGGCAGTCAAAACAGAAGGATTTTTATCACAAGACAAGAAATTAGCCCTTAGCAACTTACCCGGCGGATTTTTTTTTTTGAAAAAATCCCTAAGCCCCGGGGTCACAATTTCAGTAAAAATCTGACTTCTGGCAATTCACTCAAAAATGGTGCCAAAAGCTTGCAAATGCTCCCCTGAAAGGTTTGGCAGTCAAAACAGAAGGCTTTTTATCACAGGACAAGAAATCAGCCCTCAGCAACTTAGCCGGCGGAGTTTTTTTTTTGAAAAAATCCCTAAGCCCCGGTGTCACAATTTCAGTAAAAATCTGACTTCTGGCAATTCACTCAAAAATGGTGCCAAAAGCTTGCAAATGCTCCCCTGAAAGGTTTGGCAGTCAAAACAGAAGGCTTTTTATCACAGGACAAGAAATCAGCCCTCAGCAACTTACCCGGCGGAATTTTTTTTTTGAAAAAAATCCCTAAGCCCCGGGGTCACAATTTCAGTAAAAATCTGACTTTTGGCAATAAACTCAGAAATGATGCCCAAAGCTTGCAAATGCTCCCCTGAAAGCTTTGGCAGTTGAAACAGAAGGATTTTTCTCACAGGACAAGAAATCAGCCCTCCACAATCACACCGGCCGAATTGGGGTCAAAATTTCAGCAAAAATCTGACTTTTGGCAATTCACTCAAAAATGGTGCCAAACTCTTGCAAATACTCCCCTGAAAGGTTTGGCAGTCAAAACAGAAGGCTTTTTATCACAGGACAAGAAATCAGCCCTCCACAATTACACCGGCTGAATCGGGGTCACAATTTCAGCAAATATCTGACTTTTGGAAATTCACTCAAAAATGGTGCCAAAAGTTTGCAAATGCTCCCCTGAAAGGTTTGGCAGTCAAAACAGAAGGCTTTTTCTCACAGGACAAGAAATCAGCCCTCGACAAATAAACCGACCGAATCGGGGTCACATTTTCAGCAAATATCTGACTTTTGGAAATTCACTCAAAAATGGTGCCAAATGCTTGCAAATGCTCCCCTGAAAGATTTGGCAGTCAAAACAGAAGGCTTTTTATCACAGGACAAGAAATCAGCCCTCAGCAACTTACCCGGCGGATTTTTTTTTTTGAAAAAATCCCTAAGCCCGGGATCACAATTTCAGCAAAAATCTGACTTTTGGCAATTCACTCAAAAATGGTGCCAAAAGCTTGCAAATGCTCCCCTGAAAGGTTTGGCAGTCAAAACAGAAGGCTTTTTATCACAGGACAAGAAATCAGCCCTCCACAATTACACCGGCTCTATCGGGGTCACAATTTCAGCAAATATCTGACTTTTGATAATTCACTCAAAAATGGTGCCAAAAGTTTGCAAATGCTCCCCTGAAAGGTTTGGCAGTCAAAACAGAAGGCTTTTTATCACAGGACAAGAAATCAGCCCTAAACAAATAAACCGACCGAATCGGGGTCACAATTTCAGCAAATATCTGACTTTTGGAAATTCACTCAAAAATGGTGCCAAATGCTTGCAAATGCTCCCCTGAAAGATTTGGCAGTCAAAACAGAAGGCTTTTTATCACAGGACAAGAAATCAGCCCTCAGCAACTTACCCGGCGGAATTTTTTTTTTGAAAAAATCCCTAAGCCCCGGGGTCACAGTTTCAGCAAAAATCTGACTTTTGGCAATTCACTCAAAAATGGTGCCAAAAGCTTGCAAATGCTCCCCTGAAAGGTTTGGCAGTCGAAACAGAAGGCTTTTTATCACAGGACAAGAAATCAGCCCTCAGCAACTTACCCAGCGGAATTTTTTTTTTGAAAAAAATCCCTAAGCCCCGGGGTCACAATTTCAGCAAAAATCTGACTTTTGGCAATTCACTCAAAAATGGTGCCAAAAGCTTGCAAATGCTCCCCTGAAAGGTTTGGCAGTCAAAACAGAAGGATTTTTATCACAAGACAAGAAATCAGCCCTCAGCAACTTACCCGGCGTAATTTTTTTTTTGACAAAATCCCTAAGCCCCGGGGTCACAATTTCAGCAAAAATCTGACTTTTGGCAATAAACTCAGAAATGATGCCCAAAACTTGCAAATGCTCCCCTGAAAGGTTTGGCAGTTGAAACAGAAGGCTTTTTCTCACAGGACAAGAAATCAGCCCTCCACAATCACACCGGCCGAATTGGGGTCACAATTTCAGCAAAAATCTGACTTTTGGCAATTCACTCAAAAATGGTGCCAAACTCTTGCAAATACTCCCCTGAAAGGTTTGGCAGTCAAAACAGAAGGCTTTTTATCACAGGACAAGAAATCAGCCCTCCACAATTACACCGGCTGAATCGGGGTCACAATTTCAGCAAATATCTGACTTTTGGAAATTCACTCAAAAATGGTGCCAAAAGTTTGCAAATGCTCCCCTGAAAGGTTTGGCAGTCAAAACAGAAGGCTTTTTCTCACAGGACAAGAAATCAGCCCTCGACAAATAAACCGACCGAATCGGGGTCACAATTTCAGCAAATATCTGACTTTTGGAAATTCACTCAAAAATGGTACCAAATGCTTGCAAATGCTCCCCTGAAAGATTTGGCAGTCAAAACAGAAGGCTTTTTATCACAGGACAAGAAATCAGCCCTCAGCAACTTACCCGGCGGATGTTTTTTTTTGAAAAAATCCCTAAGCCCGGGATCACAATTTCAGCAAAAATCTGACTTTGGCAATTCACTCAAAAATGGTGCCAAAAGCTTGCAAATGCTCCCCTGAAAGGTTTGGCAGTCGAAACAGAAGGCTTTTTATCACAGGACAAGAAATCAGCCCTCCACAATCACACCGGCGGAATCGGGGTCACAATTTCAGCAAAAATCTGACTTTTGGCAATTCACTCAAAAATGGTGCCAAACTCTTGCAAATACTCCCCTGAAAGGTTTGGCAGTCAAAACAGAAGGCTTTTTATCACAGGACAAGAAATCAGCCCTCAGCAACTTACCCGGCGGAATTTTTTTTTTGAAAAAATCCCTAAGCCCCGGGGTCACAATTTCAGCAAAAATCTGACTTTTGGCAATTCACTCAAAAATAGTGCCAAACGCTTGCAAATACTCCCCTGAAAGGTTTGGCAGTCAAAACAGAAGGCTTTTTATCACAGGACAAGAAATCAGCCCTCAGCAACTTACCCGTCGGAAATTTTTTTTTTGAAAAAATCCCTAAGCCCCGGGGTCACAATTTCAGCAAATATCTGACTTTTGGCAATTCACTCAAAAATGGTGCCAAAAGCTTGCAAATGCTCCCCTGAAAGGTTTGGCAGTCAAAACAGAAGGCTTTTTATCACAGGACAAGAAATCAGCCCTCAGCAACTTACCCGGCGGAGTTTTATTTTTTTGAAAAAATCCCTAAGCCCCGGGGTCACAATTTCAGCAAAAATCTGACTTTTGGAAATTCACTCAAAAATGGTGCCAAATGCTTGCAAATGCTCCCCTGAAAGGTTTGGCAGTCAAAACAGAAGGCTTTTTATCACAGGACAATAAATCAGCCCTCAGCAACTTACCCGGCGGAGTTTTTTTTTTGAAAAAATCCCTAAGCCCCGGGGTCACAATTTCAGTAAAAATCTGACTTCTGGCAATTCACTCAAAAATGGTGCCAAAAGCTTGCAAATGCTCCCCTGAAAGGTTTGGCAGTCAAAACAGAAGGCTTTTTATCACAGGACAAGAAATCAGCCCTCCACAATCACACCGGCCGAATTGGGGTCACAATTTCAGCAAAAATCTGACTTTTGGCAATTCACTCAAAAATGGTGCCAAACTCTTGCAAATACTCCCCTGAAAGGTTTGGCAGTCAAAACAGAAGGCTTTTTATCACAGGACAAGAAATCAGCCCTCGACAAATAAACCGACCGAATCGGGGTCACAATTTCAGCAAATATCTGACTTTTGGAAATTCACTCAAAAATGGTGCCAAATGCTTGCAAATGCTCCCCTGAAAGATTTGGCAGTCAAAACAGAAGGCTTTTTATCACAGGACAAGAAATCAGCCCTCAGCAACTTACCCGGCAAAATCTGACTTTTGGCAATAAACTCAGGAATGATGCCCAAAGCTTGCAAATGCTCCCCTGAAAGGTTTGGCAGTCGAAACAGAAGGCTTTTTATCACAGGACAAGAAATCAGCCCTCCACAATCACACCGGCCGAATTGGGGTCACAATTTCAGCAAAAATCTGAATTTTGGCAATTCACTCAAAAATGGTGCCAAACTCTTGCAAATACTCCCCTGAAAGGTTTGGCAGTCAAAACAGAAGGCTTTTTATCACAGGACAAGAAATCAGCCCTCCACAATTACACCGGCTGAATCGGGGTCACAATTTCAGCAAATATCTGACTTTTGGAAATTCACTCAAAAATGGTGCCAAAAGTTTGCAAATGCTCCCCTGAAAGGTTTGGCAGTCAAAACAGAAGGCTTTTTCTCACAGGACAGGAAATCAGCCCTCGACAAATAAACCGACCGAATCGGGGTCACAATTTCAGCAAAAATCTGACTTTTGGAAATTCACTAAAAAATGGTGCCAAATGCTTGCAAATGCTCCCCTGAAAGGTTTGGCAGTCAAAACAGAAGGCTTTTTATCACAGGACAAGAAATCAGCCCTCAGCAACTTACCCGGCGGATTTTTTTTTTTGAAAAAATCCCTAAGCCCCGGGGTCACAATTTCAGCAAATATCTGACTTTTGGCAATTCACTAAAAAATGGTGCCAAAAGCTTGCAAATGCTCCCCTGAAAGGTTTGGCAGTCAAAACAGAAGGCTTTTTATCACAGGACAAGAAATCAGCCCTTGACAAATAAACCGACCGAATTGGGGTCACAATTTCAGCAAATATCTGACTTTTGGAAATTCACTCAAAAATGGTGCCAAATGCTTGCAAATGCTCCCCTGAAAGATTTGGCAGTCAAAACAGAAGGCTTTTTATCACAGGACAAGAAATCAGCCCTCAGCAACTTACCTGGCGGAATTTTTTTTTGGAAAAAATCCCTAAGCCCCGGGGTCACAATTTCAGCAAAAATCTGACTTTTGGCAATAAACTCAGAAATGATGCCCAAAGCTTGCAAATGCTCCCCTGAAAGCTTTGGCAGTCGAAACAGAAGGCTTTTTCTCACAGGACAAGAAATCAGCCCTCCACAATCACACCGGCCGAATTGGGGTCACAATTTCAGCAAAAATCTGACTTTTGGCAATTCACTCAAAAATGGTGCCAAACTCTTGCAAATACTCCCCTGAAAGGTTTGGCAGTCAAAACAGAAGGCTTTTTATCACAGGACAAGAAATCAGCCCTCCACAATTACACCGGCTGAATCGGGGTCACAATTTTAGCACATATCTGACTTTTGGAAATTCACTAAAAAATGGTGCCAAAAGTTTGCAAATGCTCCCCTGAAAGGTTTGGCAGTCAAAACAGAAGGCTTTTTATCACAGGACAAGAAATCAGCCGTCGACAAATAAACCGACCGAATCGGGGTCACAATTTCAGCAAATATCTGACTTTTGGAAATTCACTCAAAAATGGTGCCAAATGCTTGCAAATGCTCCCCTGAAAGATTTGGCAGTCAAAACAGAAGGCTTTTTATCACAGGACAAGAAATCAGCCCTCAGGAACTTACCCGGCGGATTTTTTTTTTTGAAAAAATCCCTAAGCCCGGGGTCACAATTTCAGCAAAAATCTGACTTTTGGCAATTCACTCAAAAATGGTGCCAAAAGCTTGCAAATGCTCCCCTGAAAGGTTTGGCAGTCGAAACAGAAGGCTTTTTATCACAGGACAAGAAATCAGCCCTCCACAATCACACTGGCCGAATCGGGGTCACAATTTCAGCAAAAATCTGACTTTTGGCAATTCACTCAAAAATGGTGCCAAACTCTTGCAAATACTCCCCTGAAAGGTTTGGCAGTCAAAACAGAAGGCTTTTTATCACAGGACAAGAAATCAGCCCTCCACAATTACACCGGCTGAATCGGGGTCACAATTTCAGCAAATATCTGACTTTTGGAAATTCACTCAAAAATGGTGCCAAAAGTTTGCAAATGCTCCCCTGAAAGGTTTGGCAGTCAAAACAGAAGGCTTTTTATCACAGGACAAGAAATCAGCCCTCGACAAATAAACCGACCGAATCGGGGTCACAATTTCAGCAAATATCTGTATTTTGGAAATTCACTCAAAAATGGTGCCAAATGCTAGCAAATGCTCCCCGGAAAGATTTGGCAGTCAAAACAGAAGGCTTTTTATCACAGGACAAGAAATCAGCCCTCAGCAACTTACCCGGCGGAATTTTTTTTTTGAATAAATCCCTAAGCCCCGGGGTCACAATTTCAGCAAAAATCTGACTTTTGGCAATTCACTCAAAAATGGTGCCAAACGCTTGCAAATACTCCCCTGAAAGGTTTGGCAGTCAAAACAGAAGGCTTTTTATCACAGGACAAGAAATCAGCCCTCAGCAACTTACCCGGCGGAATTTTTTTTTTTGAAAAAATCCCTAAGCCCCGGGGTCACAATTTCAGCAAAAATCTGACTTTTGGCAATTCACTCAAAAATGGTGCCAAAAGCTTGCAAATGCTCCCCTGAAAGGTTTGGCAGTCAAAACAGAAGGCTTTTTATCACAGGACAAGAAATCAGCCCTCAGCAACTTACCCGGCGGAGTTTTTTTTTTGAAAAAATCCCTAAGCCCCGGGGTCACAATTTCAGCAAATATCTGACTTTTGGAAATTCACTCAAAAATGGTGCCAAATGCTTGCAAATGCTCCCCTGAAAGATTTGGCAGTCAAAACAGAAGGCTTTTTATCACAGGACAAGAAATCAGCCCTCAGCAACTTACCCGGGGGAATTTTTTTTTTGAATAAATCCCTAAGCCCCGGGGTCACAATTTCAGCAAAAATCTGACTTTTGGCAATTCACTCAAAAATGGTGCCAAACGCTTGCAAATACTCCCCTGAAAGGTTTGGCAGTCAAAACAGAAGGCTTTTTATCACAGGACAAGAAATCAGCCCTCAGCAACTTACCCGGCGGAATTTTTTTTTTTGAAAAAATCCCTAAGCCCCGGGGTCACAATTTCAGCAAAAATCTGACTTTTGGCAATTCACTCAAAAATGGCGCCAAAAGCTTGCAAATGCTCCCCTGAAAGGTTTGGCAGTTGAAACAGAAGGCTTTTTATCACAGGACAAGAAATCAGCCCTCAGCAACTTACCCAGCGGAATTTTTTTTTTGAAAAAAATCCCTAAGCCCCGGGGTCCCAATTTCAGCAAAAATCTGACTTTTGGCAATTCACTCAAAAATGGTGCCAAAAGCTTGCAAATGCTCCCCTGAAAGGTTTGGCAGTCGAAACAGAAGGCTTTTTATCACAGGACAAGAAATCAGCCCTCCACAATCACACTGGCCGAATCGGGGTCACAATTTCAGCAAAAATCTGACTTTTGGCAATTCACTCAAAAATGGTGCCAAACTCTTGCAAATACTCCCCTGAAAGGTTTGGCTGTCAAAACAGAAGGCTTTTTATCACAGGACAAGAAATCAGCCCTCCACAATTACACCGGCTGAATCGGGGTCACAATTTCAGCAAATATCTGACCTTTGGAAATTCACTCAAAAATGGTGCCAAAAGTTTGCAAATGCTCCCCTGAAAGGTTTGGCAGTCAAAACATAAGGCTTTTTATCACAGGACAAGAAATCAGCCCTCGACAAATAAACCGACCGAATCGGGGTCACAATTTCAGCAAATATCTGTCTTTTGGAAATTCACTCAAAAATGGTGCCAAATGCTTGCAAATGCTCCCCGGAAAGATTTGGCAGTCAAAACAGAAGGCTTTTTATCACAGGACAAGAAATCAGCCCTCAGCAACTTACCCGGCGGAATTTTTTTTTTGAATAAATCCCTAAGCCCCGGGGTCACAATTTCAGCAAAAATCTGACTTTTGGCAATTCACTCAAAAATGGTGCCAAACGCTTGCAAATACTCCCCTGAAAGGTTTGGCAGTCAAAACAGAAGGCTTTTTATCACAGGACAAGAAATCAGCCCTCAGCAACTTACCCGGCGGATTTTTTTTTTTTGAAAAAATCCCTAAGCCCCGGGGTCACAATTTCAGCAAAAATCTGACTTTTGGCAATTCACTCAAAAATGGTGCCAAAAGCTTGCAAATGCTCCCCTGAAAGGTTTGGCAGTCAAAACAGAAGGCTTTTTATCACAGGACAAGAAATCAGCCCTCAGCAACTTACCCGGCGGAGTTTTTTTTTTGAAAAAATCCCTAAGCCCCGGGGTCACAATTTCAGCAAAAATCTGACTTTTGGAAATTCACTCAAAAATGGTGCCAAATGCTTGCAAATGCTCCCCTGAATGGTTTGGCAGTCAAAACAGAAGGCTTTTTATCACAGGACAAGAAATCAGCCCTCAGCAACTTACCCGGCGGAATTTTTTTTTTGAATAAATCCCTAAGCCCCGGGGTCACAATTTCAGCAAAAATCTGACTTTTGGCAATTCACTCAAAAATGGTGCCAAACGCTTGCAAATACTCCCCTGAAAGATTTGGCAGTCAAAACAGAAGGCTTTTTATCACAGGACAAGAAATCAGCCCTCAGCAACTTACCCGGCGGAATTTTTTTTTTTGAAAAAATCCCTAAGCCCCGGGGTCACAATTTCAGCAAAAATCTGACTTTTGGCAATTCACTCAAAAATGGTGCCAAAAGCTTGCAAATGCTCCCCTGAAAGGTTGGGCAGTTGAAACAGAAGGCTTTTTATCACAGGACAAGAAATCAGCCCTCAGCAACTTACCCAGCGGAATTTTTTTTTTGAAAAAAATCCCTAAGTCCCGGGGTCCCAATTTCAGCAAAAATCTGACTTTTGCAAATTCACTCAAAAATGGTGCCAAAAGCTTGCAAATGCTCCCCTGAAAGGTTTGGCAGTCGAAACAGAAGGCTTTTTATCACAGGACAAGAAATCAGCCCTCCACAATCACACTGGCCGAATCGGGGTCACAATTTCAGCAAAAATCTGACTTTTGGCAATTCACTCAAAAATGGTGCCAAACGCTTGCAAATACTCCCCTGAAAGATTTGGCAGTCAAAACAGAAGGCTTTTTATCACAGGACAAGAAATCAGCCCTCGACAAATAAACCGACCGAATCGGGGTCACAATTTCAGCAAATATCTGACTTTTGGAAATTCACTCAAAAATGGTGCCAAATGCTTGCAAATGCTCCCCGGAAAGATTTGGCAGTCAAAACAGAAGGCTTTTTATCACAGGACAAGAAATCAGCCCTCAGCAACTTACCCGGCGGAATTTTTTTTTTGAATAAATCCCTCAGCCCCGGGGTCACAATTTCAGCAAAAATCTGACTTTTGGCAATTCACTCAAAAATGGTGCCAAAAGCTTGCAAATGCTCCCCTGAAAGGTTTGGCAGTCAAAACAGAAGGCTTTTTCTCACAGGACAAGAAATCAGCCCTCAGCAACTTACCCGGCAGAATTTTTTTTTTGAAAAAATCCCTAAGCCCCGGGGTCACAATTTCAGCAAAAATCTGACTTTTGGCAATAAACTCAGAAATGATGCCCAAAGCTTGCAAATGCTCCCCTGAAAGGTTTGGCAGTCGAAACAGAAGGCTTTTTCTCACAGGACAAGAAATCAGCCCTCCACAATCACACCGGCCGAATCGGGGTCACAATTTCAGCAAAAATCTGACTTTTGGCAAGTCACTCAAAAATGGTGCCAAACGCTTGCAAATACTCCCCTGAAAGGTTTGGCAGTCAAAACAGAAGGCTTTTTATCACAGGACAAGAAATCAGCACTCAGAAACTTACCCGGCGGATTTTTTTTTTTGAAAAAATCCCGAAGCCCCGGGGTCACAATTTCAGCAAAAATCTGACTTTTGGCAATTCACTCAAAAATGGTGCCAAAAGCTTGCAAATGCTCCCCTGAAAGGTTTGGCAGTCGAAACAGAAGGCTTTTTATCACAGGACAAGAAATCAGCCCTCAGCAACTTACCCAGCGGAATTTTTTTTTTGAAAAAAATCCCTAAGCCCCGGGGTCACAATTTCAGCAAAAATCTGACTTTTGGCAATTCATTCAAAAATGGTGCCAAAAGCTTGCAAATGCTCCCCTGAAAGGTTTGGCAGTCAAAACAGAAGGCTTTTTATCACAGGACAAGAAATCAGCCCTCAGCAACTTATCCGTCGGAATTTTTTTTTTAAAAAAAAACCCTAAGCCCCGGGGTCACAATTTCAGCAAATATCTGACTTTTGGCAATTCACTCAAAAATGGTGCCAAAAGCTTGCAAATGCTCCCCTGAAAGGTTTGGCAGTCAAAACAGAAGGCTTTTTATCACAGGACAAGAAATCAGCCCTCAGCAATCACACCGGCCGAATTGGGGTCACAATTTCAGCAAAAATCTGACTTTTGGCAATTCACTCAAAAATGGTGCCAAACACTTGCAAATACTCCCCTGAAAGGTTTGGCAGTCAAAACAGAAGGCTTTTTATCACAGGACAAGAAATCAGCCCTCAGCAACTTACCCGGCGGAATTTTTTTTTGAAAAAATCCCTAAGCCCCGGGGTCACAATTTCAGCAAAAATCTGACTTTTGGCAATTCACTCAAAAATGGTGCCAAAAGCTTGCAAATGCTCCCCTGAAAGGTTTTGCAGTCGAAACAGAAGGCTTTTTATCACAGGACAAGAAATCAGCCCTCAGCAACTTACCCGGCGGAATTTTTTTTTTGAAAAAATCCCTAAGCCCCGGGGTCACAATTTCAGCAAAAATCTGACTTTTGGCAATTCACTAAAAAATGGTGCCAAAAGCTTGCAAATACTCCCCTGAAAGGTTTGGCAGTCAAAACAGAAGGCTTTTTATCACAGGACAAGAAATCAGCCCTCCACAATTACACCGGCTGAATCGGGGTCACAATTTCAGCAAATATCTGACCTTTGGAAATTCACTCAAAAATGGTGCCAAAAGTTTGCAAATGCTCCCCTGAAAGGTTTGGCAGTCAAAACATAAGGCTTTTTATCACAGGACAAGAAATCAGCCCTCGACAAATAAACCGACCGAATCGGGGTCACAATTTCAGCAAATATCTGTCTTTTGGAAATTCACTCAAAAATGGTGCCAAATGCTAGCAAATGCTCCCCGGAAAGATTTGGCAGTCAAAACAGAAGGCTTTTTATCACAGGACAAGAAATCAGCCCTCAGCAACTTACCCGGCGGAATTTTTTTTTTGAATAAATCCCTAAGCCCCGGGGTCACAATTTCAGCAAAAATCTGACTTTTGGCAATTCACTCAAAAATGGTGCCAAACGCTTGCAAATACTCCCCTGAAAGGTTTGGCAGTCAAAACAGAAGGCTTTTTATCACAGGACAAGAAATCAGCCCTCAGCAACTTACCCGGCGGAATTTTTTTTTTTGAAAAAATCCCTAAGCCCCGGGGTCACAATTTCAGCAAAAATCTGACTTTTGGCAATTCACTCAAAAATGGTGCCAAACGCTTGCAAATACTCCCCTGAAAGGTTTGGCAGTCAAAACAGAAGGCTTTTTATCACAGGACAAGAAATCAGCCCTCAGCAACTTACCCGGCGGAATTTTTTTTTTTGAAAAAATCCCTAAGCCCCGGGGTCACAATTTCAGCAAAAATCTGACTTTTGGCAATTCACTCAAAAATGGTGCCAAAAGCTTGCAAATGCTCCCCTGAAAGGTTTGGCAGTCAAAACAGAAGGCTTTTTATCACAGGACAAGAAATCAGCCCTCAGCAACTTACCCGGCGGAGTTTTTTTTTTGAAAAAATCCCTAAGCCCCGGGGTCACAATTTCAGCAAAAATCTGACTTTTGGAAATTCACTCAAAAATGGTGCCAAATGCTTGCAAATGCTCCCCTGAATGGTTTGGCAGTCAAAACAGAAGGCTTTTTATCACAGGACAAGAAATCAGCCCTCAGCAACTTACCCGGCGGAATTTTTTTTTTGAATAAATCCCTAAGCCCCGGGGTCACAATTTCAGCAAAAATCTGACTTTTGGCAATTCACTCAAAAATGGTGCCAAACGCTTGCAAATACTCCCCTGAAAGATTTGGCAGTCAAAACAGAAGGCTTTTTATCACAGGACAAGAAATCAGCCCTCAGCAACTTACCCGGCGGAATTTTTTTTTTTGAAAAAATCCCTAAGCCCCGGGGTCACAATTTCAGCAAAAATCTGACTTTTGGCAATTCACTCAAAAATGGTGCCAAAAGCTTGCAAATGCTCCCCTGAAAGATTTGGCAGTCAAAACAGAAGGCTTTTTATCACAGGACAAGAAATCAGCCCTCAGCAACTTACCCAGCGGAATTTTTTTTTTGAAAAAAATCCCTAAGTCCCGGGGTCCCAATTTCAGCAAAAATCTGACTTTTGCAAATTCACTCAAAAATGGTGCCAAAAGCTTGCAAATGCTCCCCTGAAAGGTTTGGCAGTCGAAACAGAAGGCTTTTTATCACAGGACAAGAAATCAGCCCTCCACAATCACACTGGCCGAATCGGGGTCACAATTTCAGCAAAAATCTGACTTTTGGCAATTCACTCAAAAATGGTGCCAAACGCTTGCAAATACTCCCCTGAAAGGTTTGGCAGTCAAAACAGAAGGCTTTTTATCACAGGACAAGAAATCAGCCCTCAGCAACTTACCCGGCGGAATTTTTTTTTTTGAAAAAATCCCTAAGCCCCGGGGTCACAATTTCAGCAAAAATCTGACTTTTGGCAATTCACTCAAAAATGGTGCCAAAAGCTTGCAAATGCTCCCCTGAAAGGTTTGGCAGTCAAAACAGAAGGCTTTTTATCACAGGACAAGAAATCAGCCCTCAGCAACTTACCCGGCGGAGTTTTTTTTTTGAAAAAATCCCTAAGCCCCGGGGTCACAATTTCAGCAAAAATCTGACTTTTGGAAATTCACTCAAAAATGGTGCCAAATGCTTGCAAATGCTCCCCTGAATGGTTTGGCAGTCAAAACAGAAGGCTTTTTATCACAGGACAAGAAATCAGCCCTCAGCAACTTACCCGGCGGAATTTTTTTTTTGAATAAATCCCTAAGCCCCGGGGTCACAATTTCAGCAAAAATCTGACTTTTGGCAATTCACTCAAAAATGGTGCCAAACGCTTGCAAATACTCCCCTGAAAGATTTGGCAGTCAAAACAGAAGGCTTTTTATCACAGGACAAGAAATCAGCCCTCAGCAACTTACCCGGCGGAATTTTTTTTTTTGAAAAAATCCCTAAGCCCCGGGGTCACAATTTCAGCAAAAATCTGACTTTTGGCAATTCACTCAAAAATGGTGCCAAAAGCTTGCAAATGCTCCCCTGAAAGGTTTGGCAGTTGAAACAGAAGGCTTTTTATCACAGGACAAGAAATCAGCCCTCAGCAACTTACCCAGCGGAATTTTTTTTTGAAAAAAATCCCTAAGTCCCGGGGTCCCAATTTCAGCAAAAATCTGACTTTTGCAAATTCACTCAAAAATGGTGCCAAAAGCTTGCAAATGCTCCCCTGAAAGGTTTGGCAGTCGAAACAGAAGGCTTTTTATCACAGGACAAGAAATCAGCCCTCCACAATCACACTGGCCGAATCGGGGTCACAATTTCAGCAAAAATCTGACTTTTGGCAATTCACTCAAAAATGGTGCCAAACTCTTGCAAATACTCCCCTGTAAGGTTTGGCAGTCAAAACAGAAGGCTTTTTATCACAGGACAAGAAATCAGCCCTCGACAAATAAACCGACCGAATCGGGGTCACAATTTCAGCAAATATCTGACTTTTGGAAATTCACTCAAAAATGGTGCCAAATGCTTGCAAATGCTCCCCGGAAAGATTTGGCAGTCAAAACAGAAGGCTTTTTATCACAGGACAAGAAATCAGCCCTCAGCAACTTACCCGGCGGAATTTTTTTTTTTGAAAAAATCCCTAAGCCCCGGGGTCACAATTTCAGCAAAAATCTGACTTTTGGCAATTCACTCAAAAATGGTGCCAAAAGCTTGCAAATGCTCCCCTGAAAGGTTTGGCAGTCAAAACAGAAGGCTTTTTATCACAGGACAAGAAATCAGCCCTCAGCAACTTACCCGGCGGAGTTTTTTTTTTGAAAAAATCCCTAAGCCCCGGGGTCACAATTTCAGCAAAAATCTGACTTTTGGAAATTCACTCAAAAATGGTGCCAAATGCTTGCAAATGCTCCCCTGAATGGTTTGGCAGTCAAAACAGAAGGCTTTTTATCACAGGACAAGAAATCAGCCCTCAGCAACTTACCCGGCGGAATTTTTTTTTTGAATAAATCCCTAAGCCCCGGGGTCACAATTTCAGCAAAAATCTGACTTTTGGCAATTCACTCAAAAATGGTGCCAAACGCTTGCAAATACTCCCCTGAAAGATTTGGCAGTCAAAACAGAAGGCTTTTTATCACAGGACAAGAAATCAGCCCTCAGCAACTTACCCGGCGGAATTTTTTTTTTTGAAAAAATCCCTAAGCCCCGGGGTCACAATTTCAGCAAAAATCTGACTTTTGGCAATTCACTCAAAAATGGTGCCAAAAGCTTGCAAATGCTCCCCTGAAAGGTTTGGCAGTTGAAACAGAAGGCTTTTTATCACAGGACAAGAAATCAGCCCTCAGCAACTTACCCAGCGGAATTTTTTTTTTGAAAAAAATCCCTAAGTCCCGGGGTCCCAATTTCAGCAAAAATCTGACTTTTGCAAATTCACTCAAAAATGGTGCCAAAAGCTTGCAAATGCTCCCCTGAAAGGTTTGGCAGTCGAAACAGAAGGCTTTTTATCACAGGACAAGAAATCAGCCCTCCACAATCACACTGGCCGAATCGGGGTCACAATTTCAGCAAAAATCTGACTTTTGGCAATTCACTCAAAAATGGTGCCAAACGCTTGCAAATACTCCCCTGAAAGGTTTGGCAGTCAAAACAGAAGGCTTTTTATCACAGGACAAGAAATCAGCCCTCAGCAACTTACCCGGCGGAATTTTTTTTTTTGAAAAAATCCCTAAGCCCCGGGGTCACAATTTCAGCAAAAATCTGACTTTTGGCAATTCACTCAAAAATGGTGCCAAAAGCTTGCAAATGCTCCCCTGAAAGGTTTGGCAGTCAAAACAGAAGGCTTTTTATCACAGGACAAGAAATCAGCCCTCAGCAACTTACCCGGCGGAGTTTTTTTTTGAAAAAATCCCTAAGCCCCGGGGTCACAATTTCAGCAAAAATCTGACTTTTGGAAATTCACTCAAAAATGGTGCCAAATGCTTGCAAATGCTCCCCTGAATGGTTTGGCAGTCAAAACAGAAGGCTTTTTATCACAGGACAAGAAATCAGCCCTCAGCAACTTACCCGGCGGAATTTTTTTTTTGAATAAATCCCTAAGCCCCGGGGTCACAATTTCAGCAAAAATCTGACTTTTGGCAATTCACTCAAAAATGGTGCCAAACGCTTGCAAATACTCCCCTGAAAGATTTGGCAGTCAAAACAGAAGGCTTTTTATCACAGGACAAGAAATCAGCCCTCAGCAACTTACCCGGCGGAATTTTTTTTTTTGAAAAAATCCCTAAGCCCCGGGGTCACAATTTCAGCAAAAATCTGACTTTTGGCAATTCACTCAAAAATGGTGCCAAAAGCTTGCAAATGCTCCCCTGAAAGGTTTGGCAGTTGAAACAGAAGGCTTTTTATCACAGGACAAGAAATCAGCCCTCAGCAACTTACCCAGCGGAATTTTTTTTTTGAAAAAAATCCCTAAGTCCCGGGGTCCCAATTTCAGCAAAAATCTGACTTTTGCAAATTCACTCAAAAATGGTGCCAAAAGCTTGCAAATGCTCCCCTGAAAGGTTTGGCAGTCGAAACAGAAGGCTTTTTATCACAGGACAAGAAATCAGCCCTCCACAATCACACTGGCCGAATCGGGGTCACAATTTCAGCAAAAATCTGACTTTTGGCAATTCACTCAAAAATGGTGCCAAACTCTTGCAAATACTCCCCTGTAAGGTTTGGCAGTCAAAACAGAAGGCTTTTTATCACAGGACAAGAAATCAGCCCTCGACAAATAAACCGACCGAATCGGGGTCACAATTTCAGCAAATATCTGACTTTTGGAAATTCACTCAAAAATGGTGCCAAATGCTTGCAAATGCTCCCCGGAAAGATTTGGCAGTCAAAACAGAAGGCTTTTTATCACAGGACAAGAAATCAGCCCTCAGCAACTTACCCGGCGGAATTTTTTTTTTGAATAAATCCCTAAGCCCCGAGGTCACAATTTCAGCAAAAATCTGACTTTTGGCAATTCACTCAAAAATGGTGCCAAACGCTTGCAAATACTCCCCTGAAAGGTTTGGCAGTCAAAACAGAAGGCTTTTTATCACAGGACAAGAAATCAGCCCTCAGCAACTTACCCGACGGAATTTTTTTTTTTGAAAAAATCCCTAAGCCCCGGGGTCACAATTTCAGCAAAAATCTGACTTTTGGCAATTCACTCAAAAATGGTGCCAAACGCTTGCAAATACTCCCCTGAAAGGTTTGGCAGTCAAAACAGAAGGCTTTTTATCACAGGACAAGAAATCAGCCCTCAGCAACTTACCCGGCGGAATTTTTTTTTTGAAAAAATCCCTAAGCCCCGGGGTCACAATTTCAGCAAAAATCTGACTTTTGGCAATTCACTCAAAAATGGTGCCAAACGCTTGCAAATACTCCCCTGAAAGATTTGGCAGTCAAAACAGAAGGCTTTTTATCACAGGACAAGAAATCAGCCCTCGACAAATAAACTGACCGAATCGGGGTCACAATTTCAGCAAATATCTGACTTTTGGAAATTCACTCAAAAATGGTGCCAAATGCTTGCAAATGCTCCCCGGAAAGATTTGGCAGTCAAAACAGAAGGCTTTTTATCACAGGACAAGAAATCAGCCCTCAGCAACTTACCCGGCGGAATTTTTTTTTTGAATAAATCCCTCAGCCCCGGGGTCACAATTTCAGCAAAAATCTGACTTTTGGCAATTCACTCAAAAATGGTGCCAAAAGCTTGCAAATGCTCCCCTGAAAGGTTTGGCAGTCAAAACAGAAGGCTTTTTCTCACAGGACAAGAAATCAGCCCTCAGCAACTTACCCGGCAGAATTTTTTTTTTGAAAAAATCCCTAAGCCCCGGGGTCACAATTTCAGCAAAAATCTGACTTTTGGCAATAAACTCAGAAATGATGCCCAAAGCTTGCAAATGCTCCCCTGAAAGGTTTGGCAGTCGAAACAGAAGGCTTTTTCTCACAGGACAAGAAATCAGCCCTCCACAATCACACCGGCCGAATCGGGGTCACAATTTCAGCAAAAATCTGACTTTTGGCAAGTCACTCAAAAATGGTGCCAAACGCTTGCAAATACTCCCCTGAAAGGTTTGGCAGTCAAAACAGAAGGCTTTTTATCACAGGACAAGAAATCAGCACTCAGAAACTTACCCGGCGGATTTTTTTTTTTGAAAAAATCCCGAAGCCCCGGGGTCACAATTTCAGCAAAAATCTGACTTTTGGCAATTCACTCAAAAATGGTGCCAAAAGCTTGCAAATGCTCCCCTGAAAGGTTTGGCAGTCGAAACAGAAGGCTTTTTATCACAGGACAAGAAATCAGCCCTCAGCAACTTACCCAGCGGAATTTTTTTTTTGAAAAAAATCCCTAAGCCCCGGGGTCACAATTTCAGCAAAAATCTGACTTTTGGCAATTCATTCAAAAATGGTGCCAAAAGCTTGCAAATGCTCCCCTGAAAGGTTTGGCAGTCAAAACAGAAGGCTTTTTATCACAGGACAAGAAATCAGCCCTCAGCCACTTATCCGTCGGAATTTTTTTTTTTAAAAAAAACCCTAAGCCCCGGGGTCACAATTTCAGCAAATATCTGACTTTTGGCAATTCACTCAAAAATGGTGCCAAAAGCTTGCAAATGCTCCCCTGAAAGGTTTGGCAGTCAAAACAGAAGGCTTTTTATCACAGGACAAGAAATCAGCCCTCAGCAATCACACCGGCCGAATTGGGGTCACAATTTCAGCAAAAATCTGACTTTTGGCAATTCACTCAAAAATGGTGCCAAACACTTGCAAATACTCCCCTGAAAGGTTTGGCAGTCAAAACAGAAGGCTTTTTATCACAGGACAAGAAATCAGCCCTCAGCAACTTACCCGGCGGAATTTTTTTTTTTGAAAAAATCCCTAAGCCCCGGGGTCACAATTTCAGCAAAAATCTGACTTTTGGCAATTCACTCAAAAATGGTGCCAAACTCTTGCAAATGCTCCCCTGAAAGGTGTGGGAGTCGAAACAGAAGGCTTTTTATCACAGGACAAGAAATCAGCCCTCAGCAACTTACCCGTCGGAATTTATTTTTTTGAAAAAATCCCTAAGCCCCGGGGTCACAATTTCAGCAAAAATCTGACTTTTGACAATTCACTCAAAAATGGTGCCAAAAGCTTGCAAATGCTCCCCTGAAAGGTTTTGCAGTCGAAACAGAAGGCTTTTTATCACAGGACAAGAAATCAGCCCTCAGCAACTTACCCGGCGGAATTTTTTTTTTGAAAAAATTCCTAAGCCCCGGGGTCACAATTTCAGCAAAAATCTGACTTTTGGCAATTCACTCAAAAATGATGCCAAAAGCTTGCAAATGCTCCCCTGAAAGGTTTGGCAGTCGAAACAGAAGGCTTTTTCTCACAGGACAAGAAATCAGCCCTCCACAATTACACCGGCTGAATCGGGGTCACAATTTCAGCAAATATCTGACTTTTGGAAATTCACTCAAAAATGGTGCCAAATGCTTGCAAATGCTCCCCTGAAGGGTTTGGCAGTCAAAACAGAAGGCTGTTTATCACAGGACAAGAAATCAGCCCTCAGCAACTTACCCGGCGGAATTTTTTTTTTGAAAAAATCCCTAAGCCCCGGGGTCACAATTTCAGCAAAAATCTGACTTTTGGCAATTCACTCAAAAATGGTGCCAAAAGCTTGCAAATGCTCCCCTGAAAGGTTTTGCAGTCGAAACAGAAGGCTTTTTATCACAGGACAAGAAATCAGCCCTCAGCAACTTACCCGGCGGAATTTTTTTTTTGAAAAAATCCCTAAGCCCCTTGGTCACAATTTCAGTAAAAATCTGACTTCTGCCAATTCACTCAAAAATGGTGCCAAAAGCTTGCAAATGCTCCCCTGAAAGGTTTGGCAGTCAAAACAGAAGGCTTTTTATCACAGGACAAGAAATCAGCCCTCAGCAACTTACCCGGCGGAATTTTTTTTTTGAAAAAAAATCCCTAAGCCCCGGGGTCACAATTTCAGCAAAAATCTGACTTTTGGAAATTCACTCAAAAATGGTGCCAAATGCTTGCAAATGCTCCCCTGAAAGGTTTGGCAGTCAAAACAGAAGGCTTTTTATCACAGGACAAGAAATCAGCCCTCGACAAATAAACCGACCGAATCGGGGTCACAATTTCAGCAAAAATCTGACTTTTGGAAATTCACTCAAAAATGGTGCCAAACTCTTGCAAATACTCCCCTGAAAGGTTTGGCAGTCAAAACAGAAGGCTTTTTATCACAGGACAAGAAATCAGCCCTCAGCAACTTACCCGGCGGAATTTTTTTTTTGAAAAAACCTCTAAGCCCCGGGCTCACAATTTCAGCAAAAATTCGCTCAAAAATGGTGCCAAATGCTTGCAAATGCTCCCCTGAAAGGTGTGGCAGTCAAAACAGAAGGCTTTTTATTACAGGACAAGAAATCAGCCCTCAGCAACTTACCCGGCGGAATTTTTTTTTTGAAAAAATCCCTAAGCCCCGGGGTCACAATTTCAGCAAAAATCTGACTTTTGGAAATTCGCTCAAAAATGGTGCCAAATGCTTGCAAATGCTCCCCTGAAAGGTGTGGCAGTTGAAACAGAAGGCTTTTTATCACAGGACAAGAAATCAGCCCTCAGCAACTTACCCAGCGGAATTTTTTTTTTGAAAAAAATCCCTAAGTCCCGGGGTCCCAATTTCAGCAAAAATCTGACTTTTGCAAATTCACTCAAAAATGGTGCCAAAAGCTTGCAAATGCTCCCCTGAAAGGTTTGGCAGTCGAAACAGAAGGCTTTTTATCACAGGACAAGAAATCAGCCCTCCACAATCACACTGGCCGAATCGGGGTCACAATTTCAGCAAAAATCTGACTTTTGGCAATTCACTCAAAAATGGTGCCAAACTCTTGCAAATACTCCCCTGTAAGGTTTGGCAGTCAAAACAGAAGGCTTTTTATCACAGGACAAGAAATCAGCCCTCGACAAATAACCGACCGAATCGGGGTCACAATTTCAGCAAATATCTGACTTTTGGAAATTCACTCAAAAATGGTGCCAAATGCTTGCAAATGCTCCCCGGAAAGATTTGGCAGTCAAAACAGAAGGCTTTTTATCACAGGACAAGAAATCAGCCCTCAGCAACTTACCCGGCGGAATTTTTTTTTTGAATAAATCCCTAAGCCCCGAGGTCACAATTTCAGCAAAAATCTGACTTTTGGCAATTCACTCAAAAATGGTGCCAAACGCTTGCAAATACTCCCCTGAAAGGTTTGGCAGTCAAAACAGAAGGCTTTTTATCACAGGACAAGAAATCAGCCCTCAGCAACTTACCCGACGGAATTTTTTTTTTGAAAAAATCCCTAAGCCCCGGGGTCACAATTTCAGCAAAAATCTGACTTTTGGCAATTCACTCAAAAATGGTGCCAAACGCTTGCAAATACTCCCCTGAAGGTTTGGCAGTCAAAAACAGAAGGCTTTTTATCACAGGACAAGAAATCAGCCCTCAGCAACTTACCCGGCGGAATTTTTTTTTTGAAAAAATCCCTAAGCCCCGGGGTCACAATTTCAGCAAAAATCTGACTTTTGGCAATTCACTCAAAAATGGTGCCAAACGCTTGCAAATACTCCCCTGAAAGATTTGGCAGTCAAAACAGAAGGCTTTTTTATCACAGGACAAGAAATCAGCCCTCGACAAATAAACTGACCGAATCGGGGTCACAATTTCAGCAAATATCTGACTTTTGGAAATTCACTCAAAAAATGGTGCCAAATGCTTGCAAATGCTCCCCGGAAAGATTTGGCAGTCAAAACAGAAGGCTTTTTATCACAGGACAAGAAATCAGCCCTCAGCAACTTACCCGGCGGAATTTTTTTTTTGAATAAATCCCTCAGCCCCGGGGTCACAATTTCAGCAAAAATCTGACTTTTGGCAATTCACTCAAAAATGGTGCCAAAAGCTTGCAAATGCTCCCCTGAAAGGTTTGGCAGTCAAAACAGAAGGCTTTTTCTCACAGGACAAGAAATCAGCCCTCAGCAACTTACCCGGCAGAATTTTTTTTTTGAAAAAATCCCTAAGCCCCGGGGTCACAATTTCAGCAAAAATCTGACTTTTGGCAATAAACTCAGAAATGATGCCCAAAGCTTGCAAATGCTCCCCTGAAAGGTTTGGCAGTCGAAACAGAAGGCTTTTTCTCACAGGACAAGGAAATCAGCCCTCCACAATCACACCGGCCGAATCGGGGTCACAATTTCAGCAAAAATCTGACTTTTGGCAAGTCACTCAAAAATGGTGCCAAACGCTTGCAAATACTCCCCTGAAAGGTTTGGCAGTCAAAACAGAAGGCTTTTTATCACAGGACAAGAAATCAGCACTCAGAAACTTACCCGGCGGATTTTTTTTTTTGAAAAAAATCCCGAAGCCCCGGGGTCACAATTTCAGCAAAAATCTGACTTTTGGCAATTCACTCAAAAATGGTGCCAAAAGCTTGCAAATGCTCCCCTGAAAGGTTTGGCAGTCGAAACAGAAGGCTTTTTATCACAGGACAAGAAATCAGCCTCAGCAACTTACCCAGCGGAATTTTTTTTTTGAAAAAAAATCCCTAAGCCCCGGGGTCACAATTTCAGCAAAAATCTGACTTTTGGCAATTCATTCAAAAATGGTGCCAAAAGCTTGCAAATGCTCCCCTGAAAGGTTTGGCAGTCAAAACAGAAGGCTTTTTATCACAGGACAAGAAATCAGCCCTCAGCCACTTATCCGTCGGAATTTTTTTTTTTAAAAAAAACCCTAAGCCCCGGGGTCACAATTTCAGCAAATATCTGACTTTTGGCAATTCACTCAAAAATGGTGCCAAAAGCTTGCAAATGCTCCCCTGAAAGGTTTGGCAGTCAAAACAGAAGGCTTTTATCACAGGACAAGAAATCAGCCCTCAGCAATCACACCGGCCGAATTGGGGTCACAATTTCAGCAAAAATCTGACTTTTGGCAATTCACTCAAAAATGGTGCCAAACACTTGCAAATACTCCCCTGAAAGGTTTGGCAGTCAAAACAGAAGGCTTTTTATCACAGGACAAGAAATCAGCCCTCAGCAACTTACCCGGCGGAATTTTTTTTTTGAAAAAATCCCTAAGCCCCGGGGTCACAATTTCAGCAAAATCTGACTTTTGGCAATTCACTCAAAAATGGTGCCAAACTCTTGCAAATGCTCCCCTGAAAGGTGTGGGAGTCGAAACAGAAGGCTTTTTATCACAGGACAAGAAATCAGCCCTCAGCAACTTACCCGTCGGAATTTATTTTTTTGAAAAAATCCCTAAGCCCCGGGGTCACAATTTCAGCAAAAATCTGACTTTTGACAATTCACTCAAAAATGGTGCCAAAAGCTTGCAAATGCTCCCCTGAAAGGTTTTGCAGTCGAAACAGAAGGCTTTTT
Organism: Podarcis erhardii; assembly: GCF_964252035.2. Taxonomy (NCBI): domain Eukaryota; kingdom Metazoa; phylum Chordata; class Lepidosauria; order Squamata; family Lacertidae; genus Podarcis; species Podarcis erhardii. The sequence goes on along the minus strand of NW_028292883.1, from coordinate 345 downwards.
ATCACAGGACAAGAAATCAGCCCTCAGCAACTTACCCGGCGGAATTTTTTTTTTGAAAAAATTCCTAAGCCCCGGGGTCACAATTTCAGCAAAAATCTGACTTTTGGCAATTCACTCAAAAATGATGCCAAAAGCTTGCAAATGCTCCCCTGAAAGGTTTGGCAGTCGAAACAGAAGGCTTTTTCTCACAGGACAAGAAATCAGCCCTCCACAATTACACCGGCTGAATCGGGGTCACAATTTCAGCAAATATCTGACTTTTGGAAATTCACTCAAAAATGGTGCCAAATGCTTGCAAATGCTCCCCTGAAGGGTTTGGCAGTCAAAACAGAAGGCTGTTTATCA